>NW_027642949.1:40000-122500 GCF_032717465.1 Coenobita brevimanus
CTCTGTCTCTTTGCAGGCCAAATGTTGCCATTTTCTTGCTACTGTTCACTGATTCATGAAGCAGTATCAGAAGCCTAATGTTTGGAATTGCTTCATCATGTTTGAAGTACTGAGTGGCAGAAAACGACTGTGGCCTGGCAAGAATCTCACCAATGTAGAGAAACAAAAAGTTACAGGAAGAGACAAGAAACAGAGAAGAGTGGGGTTTATTGCGTGGATTAGCGCCGTGGATAATATAAGCTAGACAGGGTGGGCAGAGAGGGGAGAAGACATGAAGGAGAGCAGGGAGGGAGGTGTGGTGAGAGGTAGGCTGGGGAGGGGCATCGGCAGGAGTACGGGGAGAGAGCGGAAGTGTCACCATTCCACAACATTCTTGGGTCATCTTTAGCACATTATTTTTCTAATCCAATCTAAAGAATATTGCACTGTGGCCGATGTACAGTAGTAATTCTTACCAACACGTCTTAAGAGTGTAAACAAAGCTTATGTGGCAACTAGTTGCCATACACCGTTGCCAGACCAAACCAGCCACATCACACCAGCAGGCTTGCAGCCAATTTGTGCTGACCACTGTACATACATCTGGCTCTTTATTGGCTAACGTTTCGCTACAATACTTGTACCATCATCAGAGCCTAAACAAGAAATAAAGCAGTGTACATGTAATATTCTGCCTTACAATATTGTACTCATAAGTAATACAAAGGACATGTAATATTCTGCCTTACAATATTGTACTCATAAGTAATACAAAGCACATGTAATATTCTGCCTTACAATATTGTACTCATAAGTAATAAATAGGACATTAATTTCTGCATAAAAGCCTTAAGGTGAAAAGTGCAACAGGAATAATTTTGGGTGAAATTAACCTACGTGAAAATTATGAATGTAAAAGCTTGGCAAGGGCCAGCCCCTTGTGTTGTTGTATAAGTACTGTGTATACCTGTACAACAGTACATATTTGCATTCCTCTGTTGTTGTATAAGTACTGTGTATACCTGTACAGCAGTACATATTTGCATGCCTCTGTTGTTGTATAAGTACTGTGTATACCTGTACAACAGTACATATTTGCATGCCTCTGTTGTTGTATAAGTGTAATGCCACAGATTTAGTATTCATGTATATGTTTAGAGGTACTGTAATTTCTAAGTTAGATAGAGTGTAATCTGAATACTAGTCTATAAGGCTCCTGTTCTAAGTAGTAGTTCATGTGTTAATGATCGATGTAGGGACAACTTTATTTTTATATGTATATATCTCTGTATCTATGCATAGGTAGTGTAACTGGAAGTGTTGAGCTATGGGAGTTCACCCTTCTGGTTGTTAACGAATAACAGATGCGAGCAACATTCCCCTTGCTTGTGGTGCGTCGTTGCCGGGCGCCAAGTTTAAACGTTAAACAGAATAATAATGGGTATGCAATTCTTTCCATATCATTGTTGTGAAATGCTTACTAATCAAGCTGCTAGAATCCAAATATGTGAAATTAATAGTAAAAAAAGACAAAGATAATGTAATTTGGGAGGACCAAGTAGTTCCACTTGCCTTAGCCGTCACTAGATGGCATGAGCTGCCCCAAACTCAGGGCGGGATGGCAGTAAATTTAGTATTTAAATGTAGTAAGGATTGAATCTCAAATTTTCCCCAATTCAATCAAAAGTCCTAACGTCATGTGTACACTACTATATAAATAGTGAAGAGAATTAAACCCCACCATATCACAAAAACACAGTCTCATTTGATCTAGCAGTAGCGTCCCTACCTGCCCAACAAGCCACATTGGCTACCCAGACGTTGTGGATAACAGACGTTGATTCAGGTGAGCTGTACACATTCCTCCTTTCTCCCCCCTTTGCTTGTTTTAATTCTTGCTTGTCGTGAACAATATGAAGTAATGTTGTTAAAAGCTTAACGTAGACATTGGCTACTCAGACGTTGTGGATAACAGACGTTGATTCAGTTCACAGACACCGTGACTTTGGGGCGTGCACGAGGCCATCATGTGATATTGCCCATAGACTCGATGTACACACACACTTACACTATCCATGAATAGATTTATAACTGAATGTAGTAGCAATTGAATTATGAATCAATCAGGTGAACTTTTTTTTTTTTATAGTAGATAAGGTACAGAATTTTGAAAGTTAATGTGATCATGTAACGGAAAGGCGAATTTAAACTCATCAACTGCTTTCTTTTCTCTTTTATTAATAGGTTAGGAATATTGGGAGTGTTGAAGTGAATTTAGTGGTTGTAAGAAAATGTAATTTCGAGTTGTTCCTCGAGGCTAAGCAAGCCCGAGTGATTATGAAATATTAGTGAATTGTGTGATGAGTTTAGACTGGCCCGACGTAATAATACAAGAGTGAATATTTTTGGTTCGAGGCTATGCCAGCCCGAAAAGACAGTCCATGTCATTAAATGTCCCAGTCTTGAGGCTATTGACGAGCCCAAGAATAACTGATAATCGAGAATGTAAGGTGATGAACTCAGGAGTCATTGTTAAATATTCAAACTGTTTCGCTTGGTAACAGTACTGTATTACTATCGCCCAAACTATTACTTAATTTACAACTCTTTTCATATTATTAAAGGTCATGTAATTCAAAAATGTCTGTTGTTTAACAAGTATAGAATTATTAAAGTAGAGTAAAGTATATGCAATTTTGATATCCAACCAAGGGAATTATGTCCTCACGCATGACTCACTCCCCTTCCAGTTCAAGATTCCTTCGCTTTGGTAAAGACTAACACACGTGGTACTAACTTATTCTCGACTCGGCCAAAAAAATACAAACGCTACCAGAAATATCCTTTAAGCAATTAACCTTTATCATTCAAGTCGAAGTTACTCTCCCCCCCTTTGTTTTGTCTTAGGTGAATACTTTATCAGTCATTGAGGGGAGACTAAGTTGAGTACCCTTTGTATTATCAACGAGTAAGTTAAACAGAACCACAACGGTGGGATATATATATATATATATATATATATATATATATATATATATATATATATATATATATATATATATATATATATACACGACCATTACAATCTTCCATCCACCATTCTGAAAATATTACAGAGAAGCCATCCATCCATCCATCAGCCAATCCTACCTTTGCCCCATGAGCAGCGTAACAACCCGGGGCTAGGCACTACATCGAGTGAGTGGATGGCGAGCACCCCCACTTACCACTAAAAAGGATTTATACTGTTTTTACAACAACAGAGACAGACAGACAAATGAGGAAGTGAAGGAGCGTTGTGGTGTGGATGTGGATGTGAAGGAAGCGTTAGGAGAAACACACTGAGGTGGTTTGGCCATGTGGAGAGAATGAAGAGTGAGAGACTGACGAGGAGAGTGTATGTGAGTGAGGTGGAGGGGGGAGAGGGAGGGGGAGACAGGATGAGATGGAGGGATGGAGTGGAGAGGTATATGAGAGAGGGGGGTGTGAGCTGGGAGCAGGGCAGTGAAATGACGGGGGACAGGGCGACATGGAGGCAATTTGTTTGTGGCCATCCCTTATGGGATTAAGGCGTGTGGCAATAGACAGATAGATAGATAGATAGAGGAAGGCTAGAGGGTAATTTTAGACCAAGTTAGGGTCAAAGAGAAAAAGGCGAAATAAAAGAAAAGAGAGAAAAACGGCCAGATGTAGTGTCAAAGGTGCGTCAAGCTATGAAGGTGGTGGTGATCCCTAACGCCTTTGGCTCGGGTAATGGTGGCAGCCACGGCCGCCGTCAGCAGCAGTGTGTCGTTGTGTGGCACCAAACGGCCGCTGACATCCTAACTCCCGCCCCCTACACCCATACCGTACTGCCCTCCACCCAGGTAGTGCACGTGTACCGCCTCTTGTGTGTACTGTGTGCAAGGGCTACACTACTAGTAATAGTAGTCTTTATTATTATTATTATTATTATTATTTTTGTTATTATCTTTATTATCATCATTATACTGGTGGTGGTGGTGGTGAAGACTGATCAGTATTTATAATAAAAGATTGCCTAGAATTTACAATATACAGAGAGAGAGAGAGAGAGAGAGAGAGAGAGAGAGAGAATTATAATAATAATAATAATCTATCTATCTATCTATTGCCAGACGCCTCAAGCCCGTTTCGGGTGGCCACAAACAAATCGCCTCCACGTCGCCCTGTCCCCAGCCATTTCACTGCCCTGCTCCCAACTCACACCCCCCTCTCTCATATACCTCTCCACCCCATCCCTCCATCTCATCCTCGGCCTCCCCCTCCCTCTTCCCCCCTCCATCCCACTCACATACACTCTCTTCGTCAGTCTTTCACCCTCCATCCTTTCCACATGGCCAAACCACCTCAGTGTGTTCCTCATAACGCTTCCTATCACATCCACATCCACACCACAACGCTCCTTTATATGTCATAAATAGACTTTGTAGTTACTTGTAGAGAAGTTATCTGTTATATTAGACTTGTGGACGAGCGGTTGTTATACGTGAGTAGCTTGTAAGTAGATAATCTTGGTTCCCATTTGTCATGCAATGACAGGAGAGGTAAAGAATAGTATGGGACTATTTTTATTTGTCTTGGAAATATTAACAGTCTCTCACACACGAGTGAAGTTAAGTAGAGTCCAGCGAGCTACCTCCCTGTCTCTCTCTCTCTCTCTCTCTCTCTCTCTCTCTCTCTCTCTCTCTCTCCTCTCGCCCATGTTGCTAGGCTCGTTCTCCCTACTACCTGCCGCTTCTATGGCCTGTCTCCTTCTGAGCTCTCTTTCCTAAATTCTAGTGAAACAGGAGTCGTGTCACGTGTGTTCACTGTGGTTGGAAAGTTCTAGAAGCCTGTGTGTGAGTATGTGTGTATGTGTGTGTATGGTCAACAAGGCTTTGTTCACCTGGTGTATCGCTGACAAACTAACTGCGTCATCTCCTGACTGGCTACTTCGTAATCTGTCGTCAGCTTTTCCTCAGTGTAACTTGCAAGATCATTTCCCATTCCCAGGCTCGCATAGAGCTGTCTATCTGTCGATTTATCTATCTATCTATTATGATTTGTAAATATAATATGGAGTCATAACATATATCCTCATTCGTCAGTCTGTCTCTCCATGTGACTCCACAGGCTCCTCTTAAATAACTCATTTCCACTGCTCTCACTCTTGACTTGTGTCCTTCCAGCAACGTCCAAGCTTCACTTCCATACGTTAGAGTTGGTATCACAATACTGTCATGTAGTAACTTTTTCACTTCCATGCTCAATTCCCTGTTTCTTATCACTGCTTTCAAAGAACCAGCAACCTTTCTTCCCTGCTGTACCCTTTCAAGCATTTCACCCTCCAAACCTCCATCCTTACTCATCACACTACCCAAGTACTTAAAAGTACTCACATTTTCCAATCCCTCACCATCCAACCTCACTGTACATTCACTGACTTCACCTCTCTCAAAAACCATCACTTTACTCTTCCCTACATTCACCTTTAGATTCCGTTTCTTGCACACTCTCCCAAACTCATCCACCAAGCCTTGCAGCTCCCCTTCGGCTTCACTCAACAACACAGTATCATCTGCAAACAACAGTACAGGGAGTTTCCAAACACTATCCTCTCTCACCAGGGCCACTCCAACATCCACTACCCTACCTTGTACCTCTTTTATTACCCCATCCATGTACAGATTGAACAACCATGGAGACATGACACATCCCTGTTTCAACCCAACCTTCAAAGAGAAAAATTCACTTAGTTCACCATCCACACGTACTGTAGCCTTAGCACCATCATACATACTCTTCACAGCATTCAACAACTTCCCATCTACTCCATATATTCTTAATACTTTCCACAATCCTTGTCTATCCACCCTGTCATATGCTTTCTCCAAATCCATGAAAGCCGCATGCAACTTCTTTCCCTTCTCTAGATACTTTTCCACTAAAGATCTAAGAATGAATATCTGATCTACACAACCTCTTTCCTTCCTAAAGCCTCCCTGTTCTTCTCCAACTAATTCCTCTGTTCTTTCTCTAACTCTGTCAATAAGTATCCTGCCATACACTTTTCCTATTATACTAAGAAGACAAATGCCCCTATGATTACCACACACTTCTTTTTCCCTTTTTCCTTTGTACAAGGGAATAATTATACCTGACTTCCAATCCTCCGGGACTCTACCTTCCTTCCGGGCCAATCTGCACATCTTCCACATCCATTCTACTACTATCTCTCCCCCATGCTTCAGCATTTCACCACACACTCCATCAATTCCTGGGGCTTTCCCCGATTTAACTTTCTTCATTGCTGCCACAACTTCTATCCTACTGATTTCTTCCTGTCTTCTCACCTCCCTCCTTCTCCCAGCCATTCCCCAGCCACTTATACTCGCATCACTTCCATCCTCTATGTTCAACAAATCCTTAAAGTGTTCTCTCCATCTCCTCACTTTTTCTCCCTTCTCCACTAGTAATCTACCATTTTTATCTTTCACTCCCCTGCTAACTTCATTTCCACCCTGTCTTACTCTCTTCACCTCTTTCCAGAACATTTTCTTACAGTCCCTCCACTTTACACTCAAATTTCTTCCAAATTCCTCATCCACTCTCTTCTTACTCTCTCTTACTAATCTTTTCACTTCTCTCTTTCTACATATAACTCTCTCTTCCGCCTCTCAACTTCTTCCACGCCCCTATTTCTCATCCATTCATTGTATGCTCTCTTCTTTTGTGCCACAGCCTGTCTCACCTCTTCATTCCACCACGCTGTTCCTTGCACCCCCCTCCGTCTTCTCTTCCTCCCACACATCACATCACATGCTGCACATATTTCTTCTGTAAATATCTTACACACAACTTCCACGTCTCCCATCTGCTCCAATTCATATTTGCCCAATCGTTCCTCCACTTCTCTCTTATACTCTGCCTTTTTCTCATCCTCTTGTAACCTTTCCACTCTCCTTGCAACTACTCCTTCCTCTCGTCTTTCCTTTCTTCTATTCCTCCATCTTACTTGGATCCTAATTCTGGCCACCACAAAGTAGTGGTCAGAAAGTCCACTCCCCCAACCTCTATACACTCTTGCATCCATTACACATCTTCGCATCCTTTCATCCACACACACATAATCAATCATTGCCTTCCTTTCATTCAGTTCACCATCCACCCTTCTCATCACTCGCCATGTATACCTGTGGATCATTTTATGCCTGAAGAGGGTATTGGCTATCACCAACCCCCTCCCAGCACAAATGTCCACTAACGCACTGCCATTCTCATCAATGTCAGCAGGCACACCCCACTCACCAACTATTCCATACACCTTCACATTCCCAACTTTACCATTCATATCACCAATCAAAAACACTCTCTCATTCCTTCCAAACTTTTCCATGCACACTTCTACATTTGTCCAGAACTCTTCTCTCACTCTTCTAGCACGATCTTGCGTTGGCGCATACACACACACAATCGCCCACATTTGTATTCCAACTTTCAACTTTACCCACGCAATCCTTGACCCAACTGATCCATACTGTCCTATGCTCTTCTTCCATCTTTTACTCACAACTATACATACTCCTTCTTTTGTCCTCTCATTCTCACCTACGCCTTTGAATCAACTTTTGAACTATTTTTGCAACTATCTATATGTATGTATCTAATAATTATATCACTACATCGGGTGTCTGGATGGTACCTACTAATTTGGCACACAGGTAGGTGGAGAGACAGGTAGCGAAAATAAATACTGATGCCTTTTACTAAACTTTTATTTTATTTTGCAACTCTCTCTCTCTCTCTCTCTCTCTCTCTCTCTCTCTCTCTCTCTCTCTCTCTCTCTCTCTCTCTCAAGTAAATCTGTCACTACATCGGGTGAGTGGATGGCACCTATTTGATAGATACATAGGGTAGAGGAAATAAATACTGATCCTTTTAATAATCTTTTAGTCTATTTTTGCGACTGTGCATACATGTCTATAGAATAATTCTCACTACATCGGATGAGTGGATGATACGAACTAGATAGAGAGATAGGTATGTCGGCAGAGGTAGAGAACACTGTAATGTATTTTAATTATCTTGTAATCTTTTTTGAAACTAAATATCGGTATCTAATAAATCTGTCACTACATCGGATGACTGGATGGTACCTACCGGATAGATAGATAGGAAGGTAGAAAGACAGGTTGATAAAATAAATACTGATGCCTTTTACTCAGCTGTTAATCTATTTTTCCAGCCAGCTATAACATTACGTATCTACCGTATCAAATAAATCTATCACTACATCGGGTGAGTGGATGGTACCTACATGATAGATAGATAGGAAGGTAGAAAGACAGGTTGATAAAATAAATACTGATGCCTTTTAATCAACTTTTAATCTATTTTTGCAACTATCTATTTGTATCTGTCTAATAAATCTGTCACTTTATCGGGTGAGTGGATGGTGCCTACCTCACAGATAAAGATGGTAGAGAAAATAAATAGTGATGCCTTGTGATCATCTTCTTATCTATTTCTGCAACTAACCATATGAATCAATCTAATAAATGTATCACTACACTGGGTGAGTGGATGGTACCTCCTAGATAGATAGACAGATAGATAGAAGGTATAGAGACAGATAGAGAACATAAATATCGATGTTTATTAATCAACTTTTAATCTATTTTTGCAACTAGCTATATGCTAATGTCTATTACTACATCGGTGAGTGGATGGTACCTGCTAGATAGAAAGACAGGTCTGTATAAAGGACTTTCCATCACTTTGAAAAACTTTTGAATCTACAGTATGTTCGAGACGATTTTTATCTAATTAAACTAGTACTTCATCGGGTGAATGGATGGTACCTACTGGGTAGATATTCAGTAGGTAGACAGGCAGGTATACAAAATAAATATTGATGCCTTTTAAGCAACTCCAGAATTATTTTTGCAACCATCTATATTTATGTATCTAATAAATCTATCACTACATCGGGCGAGAGGATGGTACCTACTAGATAGAAAGATAGATAGGCAGACAGACAGGTAGAGAAAATATTGATGCCTTTTATTCAACTCTTAATCTATTGTCGCATGTATCTACATGTATCTATCTAACAGATCTATCACTACATCGGGTGAGTGGATGGTACGTAATAAATAGGTAGGTAGTCAGACATATACATAAAATATATATTGATGTCTTTTAATCAACATTTAATCTATTTGTACAACTAACTACCGGTATGTGTATCTATCTGATAAATTAATAATTAACTACATCGGATGAGTGGATGGTACCTAGTAGATAGATGGATAGGATAGTAGACAGAGAGGGAGAAAATCAACATTAATGCTTTTTAATAAACTTTTAATCTATTCTTGCAACTATCTATATGTATCTATCCAATATATGTATCACTACATTGTGTGAGTGGATGGTAACTCCTAGATAGATAAATAGAAGGCACAGAGACAGGTACATAGAAAATAAATACTGACGCCTTTTAATCAACTTTTAATCTGTTTTTTCAACTATACAGTATGTACCTATCCAATAAATATATCACTACGTCGGGTGAGTGGACGGTACCTACTTGGTAGATAGACAGTAGGTCAACAGACAAGTAGAGAAAATAATTACTGATGATTTTTAATTAACTTTTAATATATTTTTGCAACTATATGTATGTAACAAATTTCCTAAACACAGATTTTACTGATCTACCAGAAGACCCGCCGACATGTTGTAAAAATACCCCCGCTAATACCACTACACCAGTCCTGTATGAGACAGCCCTAGCATGTATTCAGTATGGACGGTGGGTGTTAGTGCCATAAAAATACCCCCGCTAATACCACTACACCAGTCCTGTATGAGACAGCCCTAGCATGTATTCAGTATGGACGGTGGGTGTTAGTGCCATAAAAATACTCCCGCTAATACCAATACACCAGTCCTGTATGAGACAGCCCTAGCATGTATTCAGTATGGACGGTGGGTGTTAGTGCCATAAAAATACCCCCGCTAATACCAATACACCAGTCCTGTATGAGACAGCCCTAGCATGTATTCAGTATGGACGGTGGGTGTTAGTGCCGAAGTGGTGACATGTAGAGGTGTATGGTATGTAGGAGGACTACTGGGCCTTGGCAGCAGGATGTGTAGCCTATGCCATGAGTCGAGCACATAAAATAGAGAGAGAGAGAGAGAGAGAGAGGAGGCGAGGGAACTGACGGCATGACAAGGACATTTGAAAGATAGATTGATAGATAGATTGATGGGTAGATAAGTAGATAGATAGATAGATATACGAAGATATACAGATACTAGATAGATAAAGAGATAGATAGACAGACAGATAGATAGATAGATAGTTAAATAGTCAACATTTATAGTAGATAGGAAGAGAATAATTGGAATGGAGATTTTATAAGAAAGTTGGAATTAAATCCATAGATAGATAAATAGCTGCAGATAGATAGATAAAAGGTTCCAGATAGATAGATGGATAGATAGAAGATAGATAAATAGATAGATAGATAGATAGATAAATATAAAGCTGCAATAAATGGGGTGAGGGAGGTGCTGACGTGTGAAGGGTAGATAGATACACAGATAGATAAATAGGTCCAGATAGATACACAGATAGATAAATAGGTCCAGATAGATACACAGATAGATAAATAGGTCCAGATAGATACACAGATAAATAGGTCCAGATAGATACACAGATAGATAAATAGGTCCAGATAGATACACAGATAGATAAATAGGTCCAGATAGATACACAGATAGATAAATAGGTCCAGATAGATACACAGATAAATAGGTCCAGATAGATACACAGATAGATAAATAGGTCCAGATAGATACACAGATAGATAAATAGGTCCAAATAGATACACAGATAGATAAATAGGTCCAGATAGATACACAGATAGATAAATAGGTCCAGATAGATACACAGATAGATAAATAGGTCCAAATAGATACACAGATAGATAAATAGGTCCAGATAGATACACAGATAGATAAATAGGTCCAGATAGATACAGAGACAGAAGGGTGCAGATAGATAGAGATAGATAAACTCACCAGGAACCGAAGGAGCTGGTGATATGGATGGGAAATTTTAATGGAAAGTAAGAAATAGATAGATGGATAGAGATAGATAGATAGATAGATAGATAGGTAGATAAACAGATAGATAGATAGGTACGTAGATAGATCGAGATGGGTAGACAGACAGATAGATGTAGATACATAGATAGGTAGGAAGATAGACAGATAGATAGATGACTCGAGATAGACAGACGGTAGATAGAATGGTGCAAATAGATACGCAGATAGATAGAGGTAGACATATATATCTATATAGATAGACAGATGACTCCAAATAGATAGACGGAATATAGAAGGGTGCAAATAAATACACAGATAGATGGGCAGATAGATAGAGATAGGTAGATAGACAGATGAAGGTAGATCTATAGGTATATAGATAGGTAGATAGACATGTGTATCTTAAGACTAATTATACAGTAGTGGCAGCCGAGTCAGTATGTGAGGGCGTAGCTTCAGTTCTGGTGTAGTGGGGGACAGCAGATGTTAAAGACGGCTACTGGGACTGTAGTGTAGTTTATTAGGTTCAAAAGTTTAAGTTGAACACTGTGTCTATTACACAGCAGCATATATATACTAGCTAAGTTCTGGCTGGACCCCTCTCCTCTTGACCACCTCTCGCTGCTATCGCCAGCCCCCTTCTGACTCTCTAATTGCTCCTTTCTCGTGTAGGAGGGTTGTGTCACGTGTACTGGACGCGTGTGTGGGTTCTGGAAGCCTGTGTGTGTCTGTGTGTATGTAGTGTTTCTGGTGACACATTGGCAGGTGTGGCATTGCTCACAGAAAATCTTACCAGCACATGTGCTGTTGCCACACCCAGCATAACTGTTATGTTACACTTGATACTTTTAGATGACACCTTTATATTGCTGTATATTAGGATTTGTGTTAGGATAATGTACATGCCTAACACAGAGATACTTACTGTAGGTAGACGACTCCAAATAGATAGGCGCTAGATAGAATGGTGCAGATAGACAGAGTCACTACTTGTAATAAACAGGTGATAGATAGATAGATAACTGTATACCTACCTTCTTACCTACCTCCCTTACTGCTTACCTGCCTTCCTACCTACCTTCCTACCCATCTACCTACCCAGCTACCTACCTACCTACCCACCTACCTACCTTCTTACCTACCTACCTACCTACCTTCTTACCTACCTACCTACCTTCTTACCTACCTACCTTCTTACCTACCTACCTACCTACCTACCTACCCACCCACCCACCTACCTACCTACCTACCTTCTTACCTACCTACATACCCACCTACCTACCTTCTTACCTACCTCCCTTACTACTTACCTGCCTTCCTACCTACCTTCCTACCCATCTACCTACCCAACTACCTACCTACCTACCCACCTACCTACCTTCTTACCTACCTACCTACCTACCTACCTACCTACCTTCCCACCTACCTACCTTCTTACCTACCTACCTACCTACCTACCTACCTGCCTTCCTACCTACCTATCTACCTACCTACCTACCTTCTTACCTACCTACCTACCCACCTACCTACCTACCTACCTACCTTCCTACCTACTTATCTACCTACCTACCCACCTACCTACCTACCTACCTACTTTCTTACCTACCTACCTACCCACCTACCTACCTACCTACCTACCCACCTACCTACCTACCTACCTACCTTCTTACCTACCTACCTACCTACCCACCTACCTACCTTCTTACCTACCTACCTATCTACCTACCTACCTACCCACCTACCTACCTTCTTACCTACCTACCTACCTTCCTACCTACTTACCTACCTACCTACCTACCTGCCTTCCTACCTACCTACATACCTACCTATCTACCTACCTACCTACCTACCCTTCTACATACCTACCTACCTACCCTCCTTCCTACCTACCTACCTACCCACCTACCTACCTTCTTACCTACCTACCTATCTACCTACCTACCTACCTACCCACCCACCTACCTACCTTCTTACCTACCTACCTACCTACCTACCTGCCTTCCTACCTACCTATCTACCTACCTATCTACTACCTACCTTCCTACCTACTTACCTACCTACCTACTACCTACCTTCCTACCTACTTACCTACCTACGTATCTACCTGCCTTCCTACCTACCTACATGCCTACCTACCTACCTACATGCCTACCTACCTACCAAACTACCTACCCTTCTACCTACCTACCTACCTACCCTCGTTCCTACCTACCTACCTACCTACCTATCTATCTACCTACCTGTCTATCTATCTATCTATCTGTCTGTCTATCTATCTATCTATCTATTGATATCTGTCTGTCTATATCTACTTACTTCTCTATCTATCTATTAAAACTAGTAACCAAGGAGACTCAAGTATAAAAATATAAAAAATCAGTTATAAGTTTTATTAGGTTTAAATGCAACTCGTCTTTGTATCTATCTATCTATGTGTCTAGTAACCAAGGAGATTATAATAGGAAATAAAAGTAAATATACAGTAACCTGAAAATTAATACTTGTTTTCTGTATTGTTTTTAATTTGTCTGTTTATCTATCTGTATCTATCTATCAATCTGTGTAGTAACCAAGGAGATTCTACCAACTAGACATAAAAATTAATATCAGGTCGGGTACACAGGCTCAGTTTTTTGCTGCGGTGTAACTGTGCAGGCCAAACCTGCACAGTTTAAACTGACTGGGGGCAGCGTGTCCACACAGCACAGGTGTTTGGTCAGCACCGTCCACCAGACGAGATGCAGGGAGGTGATGAACACCTGCTTCTGGCCAGTGGCGCTGCAGTGTGCGCTGGTAAACACAAGAGAACAAAGGATATGCAACAAAGTCTGGTGTAAGACCTGCCTGTGAAAAGGAAGCCGTTGTCTCACCTGAACCTACTGGAAGAATTCAAACTAGACACTGATGACTGGTACAATGACCGTCGTATGACAGGAAAACTATTTGCAACTTTTATCTTTAGTTGCTCCTGTAACTGAAAGAAAGGACACATGTCTGAGGAAAGCCATTACTCCCGACCTCAGGTGTCTGGCAACTCTCAGGTGTCTGGCAACAGGGAGCTGCTATAGCCACCTCCAGTACAAATGTCACCACAGGCACTGAGTGAAGTTATACCCGACACTTGCAGAACTAGTCTGCCTGTATTAAAAGACAAATACGAAGGGTGATCAGAAAGTAATGACAGTTCGTGCTATAACATGAAAACCTTGAATGATGGGAGGTAGGGGAGCAAGGAGAGTGCAGAGTTGCCTGTCCTTACGAGTTTGAACTTGTCGCCGTATGCCTGACTTTTCTTGTTTTATTGTTGTGAGTGAATGCTTCACTCTTGTTTTTGCTCTCTGGCCAGAAACATGGATAACTCGAAAGAAGGCTGCAGGTTCTACATTTTTACGAGGTGGAAACTGGGAAAGAAAGCAACAGAGATTCGAGGGGAATTATTACAAGTTTATCCAGACACTACTCCTTCCCTGGAAACTGTTTCCCGCTGGATTCGTGCTTTCACAGCAGGAAAAACTGAACTGAAAGATGAACAATGCTCTGGACGCCCCCGGACATCCGTGACCGAAGCAACAACTGTCCGTGCACGGTCCATCATTGACGAGGATCCAACTGTAACTCTTAGGTTCTTAGCCTTGGAGCTTGATATCAGTTATGGGAGTGCATATGACATCGTGCATGAACAATTACACCTGAGGAAGAAGTGTTGTCGATGGATACCCCATTTGTTGACTGATGAGCAAAAGGCTGAACGGGTGAGGATTTGTTGTGTCTGGCTTGCTGAATTTGCACCAAATGGTCCAAAACGGTTCTCAGATGTTGCTACTGGAGATGAGTGTTGGATTTCATTCTTCACAACCCGTGACAAGCAGTCAAACTTGGTGTGGTTGGGCGATGAAGACCCTCGACCTCAGATTTTGAAGGAAGGATTTCGCAGCCGGAAGCACCTTTTCACCATCTTTTTCAATTCTCAAGGACCAATATGCGTGGATGTGATGCCTGAAAAGTCCACTATCACAGCCCAATACTACACAGACGAGGTCCTTCCACAAGTCTTGGAACACAAGGCCAACACCGCACCAACCCGCCGTCGGTCTCGCCTTTTGCTGCACCACGACAATGCTGCACCCCACAAAGCTCGCCTCACTATGCAGTACCTGGAACAACAAGGTATAACTCTGCTCCCCCACCCACCCTACTCCCCTGACCTGGCTCCCTGCAACTTTTGGTTGTTTCCAAAAATTAAATCTGCCATCGCTGGGAAGCAATTTCATCGCATCCAAGACTTGGCACGGACCGTCAATTCAGAACTCCGAAGTATACCGTCTTCAGAGTACCACGCTTGCTTCATGAAGTGGAGAAAGAGAATGGAACGCTGCATAGAGGTTGGAGGGGAGTACTTTGAAGGAATGTGAGTCATAGTTTGATAGTTCTTCATGCTAATAAAAGTTTATGGACTCACTGTCATTTCTTTCTAATCACCCCTCGTACTTCAAGATAGGGGATTTATTGGCCTATGAATTGGTTTGCAGCATAAGACAGTTAATTCAACCTAGTAAATTAAGTACTCCTGTTATTCTTCATGTCAATGAATATACCGCAAGTGCAACATGAGTGACACAAAAATGACCTTGAAAAATGGCGCATATCAGACATCTTGCCACAACTATCGCCGCGTGCTGACGGAGCAGACCTTCAAATTTGGCTGCACACGCTCCGGTTTAACTGTGCAGTTCAGATCTGCGCAGTCGAGTTTTCTGTCATGGACGGACATGGTTCAGGCAGGATTTTCATCCGCACAGTTAAAACTGCGCACATAATTCCCCATCCACACGCTCCGTTTTAACTTGAGTTTTGGCTGCACAGTTAAACCGGAGCAAAAAACAGCGTGTGTAGCCGGCCTTAGCTAGTGTTGAAATTTGTCTATATCTATGTCTATCCATCTACCTATCTATCTATCTGTATCTATCTTCAGACTAGTAACCAAGGAGACTCACACAACTGCCTTAGGTAACAGCATTAAGTATGGGAGTAATGTTTTAAAAGTAGCTCTATCTATCTGTTTATCTATCTATATCTATCTGTCTATCTGGTCCAGTTCCGTAAACAACAACAACGACAACACTAATAATAATATCAATAATGGTAATAATAATAATACTTGTAATAATAATAAAAATAATGATAATAATAATAACAACACAATAATAAGATTACTACTACTACTACTACCACAGCAGCTACTATTACTGCTCCTACCACAGCAGTAGTAGTGGCAGTAGTAGTAGTAGTAATACTAATAACAACAATAATAACAATAATAATAATAATAATAATAATAATAATAATAATCCATCCGTCAACAAATCCTACGTTGCCCCATGAGGAGCGTAGGAGCCCGGGGCTAGGCAGTTAGTCCTAACATTTAAGATGAGAGTGACCAGCCTCACTCATCCCTGAGTGGCATTACATGAACAATAACCCCAACCATCCCTTGGATATAAACCTTCACCGGCTCAATCCGATTGGAGCGCAATAATTACCCACTAAACCACCAGGCGCAATAATTTGGTGTTATGGTTACCACCCAGCGTAGTAAATGGTTTCCTGGTGTACAGGAAACCATTTGGCTTGTCACTCACTTCTTTTTCTTCTTCTTTTTCTTCTTCTTCTTCTTATATTATTATTATTATTATTATTATTATTATTATTATTATCATTATTATTATTATTATTATTTGTAGTAGTAGTAGTAGTAGTAGTACTACTACTACTACTGCACATTGCCACGATAAAAATGAATGTTCGTCTACCGTGTATAAAAGTGTGTATGGAATCATTATGCATGTATATATCTGTCTATCAGTCTATTTTTCTATCTATGTGTGTCAATGTGTCTATCTGTATCTACCTGTATACCTGTTTCTATCTCTGCCTCCATCTATCTGTCTATCTATATCTATCTGTGTCTGGCTAACTATCTATCCATCAATCTGTCTATCTATCTATGTCTATCTATCTATCTGTCTGTTTGTATCTATTTGTACAGCTGTATATCTATCTCTGCCTCCATCTATCTGTCTATCTATATCTATCTGTGTCTGGCTAACTATCTATCCATCAATCTGTCTATCTATCTATGTCTATCTATCTATCTGTCTGTTTGTATCTATTTGTACAGCTGTATATCTATCTCTGCCTCCATCTATCTGTCTATCTATATCTATCTGTGTCTGGCTAACTATCTATCCATCAATCTGTCTATCTATCTATGTCTATCTATCTATCTGTCTGTTTGTATCTATTTGTACAGCTGTATATCTATCTCTGCCTCCATCTATCTGTCTATCTATATCTATCTGTGTCTGGCTAACTATCTATCCATCTATCAAACTGTCTATCTATCTATATCTATGGCTAACTGGCTGATCATCTTTGTGGCTGTGTCTGTCTGTCTATCTATCTATCTATTTATCTATCTGCCTATCTATCTGTCTGTCTATCTATCTGTCTGTCTATCTATCTATCTATCTATCTATCTGTCTTTCTGTCTGTCTGTCTGTCTCTAATGTCCGTCTATCTCTCTGTCTGTCTATCTACTGTCTGTCTGTCTATTTATCTATCTGTCTGTTGATCTGTCTATCTATCTGTCTGTCTATCAATCCGTCTATCTGTCTGTCTGTCTATCTATCTGTCTATCTCTCTGTCTATCTATCTGTCTGTCTATCTATCCGTCTATCTGTCTGTCTATCTATCTATCTACCTATTTATATGTCCATCTGTCTGTCTATCTATCTATTTATCTGTCTATCTGTCTGTCTATCTATCTATCTGCCTATCTATCTATCTAATTATCTATCTGTCTATCTATTACCTGGGTAAAATGTGTTTGTAATCAGTATCTATCTATCCATCTGTTTATCTATCTGTCTATCTGGGTAACTATCTATCCATCTGTTTATCTATCTGTCTATCTGGGTAACTATCTATTCATCTGTTTATCTGTCTATCTGGTAACTATCTATTCATCTATCTCTGTCTATCTGTCTATCTATCTACCTTCCTATCTATTTATCTATCTACAGTATATAAGGCTAACTATACATCTATCTAGATTGGCCTATGTATGTATGTATGTATGTATGTATGTATGTGTGTATGTATGTATGTATGTATGTATGTATGTGTGTATGTATGTATGTATGTATGTATGTATGTATGTATGTATGTATGTGTGTGTGTATGTATGTATGTATGTATGTATGTGTGTATGTATGTATGTATGTGTGTATGTATGTATGTATGTGTATGTATGTATGTATGTATATCTGGTAACTATACATCTATCTATCGCTATTTGTGTATCTATCCGTCTATCTATCTATCTGTCTATCTATTATCTATATTTGGGTAAGCATTGATCCATATATCTCAGTTTAAGTATCTGTCTATCTATCTATCTATCAGTCAGTGCATCTGGGTAACTATCTATCCATCTATCTATGTGCATCTATCCATCTATCTAGGCAACTGTCTGTCTGTCTGTCTATTTATCTGTCTATCTACCAGTTTGTCTGTCTGTCTATCTATCTATCTATCAGTCAGTGTATCCGGGTTACTATCTATCCATCTATCTCTGTATCTATCGATCTATCTATCAGTCCGGGTAACTGTCTGTCTATCTGTTTATATCTATCTGTCTATCTGTCTGGGTAACTATTGGTCTGTCTATCTATATCTATTTATCTATCACAGTCTATCTATCTATCTATCAATTTACTTTCCCAGATGATGTATTTGCTGTCAAAATCTATCTATCTGGCTATCTGTCTATCTGTCTATTTCTATCTATCTGTCTGGGATGAAAATGTTGGTAATTAGTAGGTATCTATCTATCTCTATCTATCTGTCTGTATATGTCCATCCATTTCTCTGTCTATCTGTATCTATCTATCTATCTGTCTGTCTATCTTTTTTCTGTCTATCTATCTATTTTGTATCTACCTATCTATCATTCTGTCTACCTATCTCTATTTATCTATCTGTCTATCTATCTGTATATCTGTTTATCTATCTGACTGTCTATGTATGTATCTATCTAGTTGTTTATCTATCCATCCGTCTATCTATCCATCCATCTAACCATGCATCTGTATATCCATCTATCTATCCATCTATCTATCCATCCATCTATCTATCTGTCTATACATCTATCCATTTATCTATCCATCCATCTGTCTATCTATCTATATGTCTATCTATCTAAGTCATTTGTCTGTTCGTCATTGTCTTTCTCTGTGTATCTTTATCTATCTATCTACCTGCCTATCAGTCAATCTATCTATCTATCTGTATCAATCTATCTGTCTATCTACCTATGTCTATGTGTCTATCTTGTAATCTATCAGTCAGTGTGGGCAATATGCTGAGGGCAGACTAACCCACACAAAACACATAGGTTCCCTGGCCTTCTATGGGTTGCTGTGGCTATACTTGGCTATACATTGGTTGTGGCTCATTTCCCTGGCCTTAAATGGCTTACCGCTAGTCTGGCTTTACTTGCCTTTACACTGGCTTACCTCACCGGCGCAGGCAAACATCTGCGGCGTCCACCCAGCCCACAAACCTCTTCCATTTGCCTGCACCTCGCCGTGGGAAGGACCCTGGTGAGGCGGTGTCTACCACAAGGATGCGCCGGTTGCCCACACGTTGTACTGTACCTGTAGCGACCCCAAAGAAGCACTTACCTGTGGTCGACGGGTCTGGTCGACGGGTCTGGTCGGCCACACACACTAGGTAGGGGTAAGCAGCAACAACAACATCCTGGTGAGATTTATACACGCTGAGTCCAATGTAGTGGTGGTGGTGGTGGTGGTAGTAGTAGTAGTAGTAGTAGTAGTAGTAGTAGTAGCGTTGGTGGCAGTAGTAGTAGTAGTAGTAGCGTTGGTGTTAGTAGTAGTAGTAGTAGTAGTAGTAGCGTTGGTGGTAGTAGTAGTAGTAGTAGTAGTAGTAGCGTTGGTGGTAGTAGTAGTAGTAGTAGTAGTAGTAGCGTTGGTGGTAGTAGTAGTAGTAGTAGTAGTAGTAGTAGTAGTAGTAGTAGTAGTAGTAGTAGTAGTAGTAGTAGTAGCGTTGGTGGTAGTAGTAGTAGTAGTAGTAGTAGCGTTGGTGGTAGTAGTAGTAGTAGTAGTAGTAGTAGCGTTGGTGGTAGTAGTAGTAGTAGTAGTAGTAGTAGTAGTGGTGGTGGTAGTAGTAGTAGTAGAAGTAGTAGTAGTAGTGTTGGTAGTAGTAGTAGTAGTAGTGTTGGTAGTAGTAGTAGTAGTAGTAGTAGTAGTCGTAATAGTAGCAGTAGTAGTAGTAGTAGTGTTGGTGGTGGTTGTAGTAGTAGTAGTAGTAGTAGTGGTGGTGGTAGTAGTAGTAGTAGTAGTAGTAGTAGTAGCGTTGGTGGTAGTAGTAGTAGTAGTAGTAGTAGTAGTAGTAGCGTTGGTGGTAGTAGTAGTAGTAGTAGTAGTAGTAGCGTTGGTGGTAGTAGTAGTAGTAGTAGTAGCGTTGGTGGTAGTAGTAGTAGTAGTAGTAGTAGTAGTAGTGTTGGTGGTAGTAGTAGTAGTAGTAGTAGTAGTAGCGTTGGTGGTAGTAGTAGTAGTAGTAGTAGCGTTGGTGGTAGTAGTAGTAGTAGTAGTAGTAGTAGTAGTAGCGTTGGTGGTAGTAGTAATAGTAGTAGTAGTAGTAGCGTTGGTGGTGGTAGTAGTAGTAGTAGTAGTAGTAGCAGTAGTAGTAGTAGTAGTAGTAGTAGTAGTAGTAGTAGTAGCGTTGGTGGTAGTAATAATAGTAGTAGTAGTAGTAGCGTTGGTGGTGGTAGTAGTAGTAGTAGTAGTAGCGTTGGTGGTAGTAGTAATAGTAGTAGTAGTAGTAGTAGTAGTAATAGCCTTGGTGGTAGTAGTAGTAGTAGTAGCGTTGGTGGTAGTAATAGTAGTAGTAGCGTTGGTGGTAGTAGTAGTAGTAGTAGTAGTAGTAGTAGTAGCGTTGGTGGTAGTAGTAATAGTAGTAGTAGTAGCGTTGGTGGTAGTAGTAGTAGTAGTAGTAGCGTTGGTGGTAGTAGTAATAGTAGTAGTAGTAGTAGTAGTAGTAGTAGTAGTCTTGGTAATATTTGATAGCAGTAGTTGCAGTGGATGGCCAAGTAAGTTATATTTGAGGTGCGGTTTGACTAGTAACCAAGGAGACTCATTGCTACCTGATAACTAAAGCTGGTTGAATGTTATGCCAGCAGGACTCAGTATTGCAGATGTCAAATTGGCCAGTTGCATCAGATGACAACAGACGCCTTGTGCAGCAGCAGGGAAAGGGTTAAGTGCAACCTCTATTATCACTGACCTATTGCAAAGGACGCGCCAACACTGCCACAACTGCCTTTAACCGTCCAAACATTTCAAGGACACATTGCAAGGACAGCGGCGCCAAGTTGCAGGCGCTGACCGTTAACGGCAACTTCCTGAGATGTGTTTTGCTTTTAGTAGTCATTTGTTGGACGTATTTGTTTAATCTGGGTGTCCCGTAAGCATTTTCTTGCGTTTCTGTCAAGTATAACCCCAGAATTCTCATCATTTGGTCCATTTTGCCATATTTACGTCTTGTTTGTTAATCAGTAACAAGATCTTGACGCAGAAATGGCGCCAGTTTCGAGGGAATGCTGTGGTGAGGATGCAGGGCCGTAGCATCGTCTTATTTAGCCTCTGAACTATGGTAAATAAGGTTTACAGAACCAATAATCTCCTTAAAGATAAATAAACTCTACCATTGTTTATTACAAGCAGGTCAGAAATAATCAAGACATTACCTGTAAACATTCAAAGATTTAAAAAGTAAATCAGCGTTGCCAATGTTGAGTGATGGTACACCTGAAGGCAGCTGCCGGAGATGCAGTCTTTTAAAAGAAACGACCAACGTACACTACGATGGTGATATTTTCTACTTTATTTTGTTCTTTCCGTTATGATCCTATCAAGTAAAATCTGTTGTATCACTTACTGATTTAAAACATGGGTAAAAAATTCGTGTAATATTGGTTTTAATCGTCATAAATTTAACTGGAGGAATGTCAGGCACAATGTTGCCTTGGTCACGTGACCCTTGAGACGCAGCGTTGCAGACCATCGGGCAGCCAGTCACCCCGCGGGTCAGGAAGTGGGAGGATGTTGGTGTGCACAGCTCGTACTAACTTTGCGTTTTCCTTTAATTGGACGTTGGGGGCACGGTGGCTCAGTGGTAGAGCATCGGATTCGTGATCGGGGGATTGCGAGTTTGAGCCTCGTCCGGGACTGCCGTGCCGGGAGTGGTAGCGCGCTCCTGTAACCTAGCGGGGCTATATGGCCATAGTTACCTAGCTCGGGGATTAAATCCCTTTTATTGGACGTTAGCGATTGTGTTTGCCGTGATGAATGGACAGACTGGATTACTGTGGAGGCGAGGCAAGTGGCACAAGTGCCGGAAAAAGGAAACTATGCCTGGTATGGACACAGGGTGAGTTGAAATGTATTATTATTATTATTATTATTATTATTATTATTATTATTGTTATTATTATTATTATTATTATTATTGTTATTGTTATTTTTTATTATTTGCTACTACTACTACTACTACTACTACTACCACTACTATTATTATTATTATTATTATTATTATCTAATCTTTCCACATGACCTACAAACAGGTCATCAGTTCACCTTTAATCTATCGATAATCAAAGATAGATACATACGCCTAAGTCATTTTTCAGCCTACCTACCAAGACGAATGTGGACACGCATTTTGCCCACTACATACCATCCACTCACCTGATGTAGTGATAGATTTATTGGACAGATAGACAGGTGGAAGTGTAGGCTAGATAGATTAATTTTGAAATTGTAAAAAAAAATATATATATATTTTTTCCTTTCAGTCTGTCGTAGCTACCATCCACTCACCTGATGTAGCGATAGATTTATCGGACAGATAGACGCAAAAATAGATCAACCTTCAATCTGATGAGTAAGAATGATTTGAGTTTTCTTTGTCCATCCATGTCTATCTGTCTATCTATCTGTCTATCTATCTGATGTAATGATAGATTTATTGGATAGACAGATATGTAAAAATATATTAAAAGACAGCAATATTTTTTTCTCTGTCTGTCTGTCTAACAGTCTATTTAGTACGTACCATCCACACACCTGATGTAGCGATATATGAATTGGATAGATTAATAGACCCAAAAATAGATTAAAACATGATAAATAGCAATTCTCTATCTATCTGTCTGTCTGTCTATCTGTCTATCTAGTACGTACTATCCATTCACTTAATGTAGTGATAGATTTATTGGATAGATAAATATACAGACAGATAAATACATAAATACACTTTTTCAATAAATTATCGATAAAAATGGATCTCTGGCTGTCTGCCTGTCTGTCCATCCATCTCTAGTACGTACCATCCACTCACCTGATGTTGGGATATTTTTTAGATAGACAGGTAGGTAGATGCAAAAATAGATAGGTTACTTTTGAATTTGTTGAATTACTGATGTTGATTTTTTCACTGTCTGTCTATCTAGTACATACCATCCACTCACTTGATAAAGTTATAGATTTATTGGATAGATAGGTAAATAGATGTAGTATGTAGATAGACAGGTAAATAGATAGACAGGTGCACTTGATGGATATATAGATATCCACCAACACCAGTACGTACCATCCACTCACCTGATAAAGTGATATTTATTGGATAGAGAGATATATAGATTACTCACCTGATGTAGTGATAGATTTATTGGATAGATAGATATATAGATAGATGCAAAAATGGATTAAAGATATCAATATTTTTCTCTATCTACTACGTGCTATCCACTCACCGGATGTAGTGATAGATTTATTATATAGGTAGACAGATAGATGCAAAATAGATAAAAGGCCTCAACATTATTTTCTGTATCAGTCTATAAGCATGTCTGTCTATCTAGTACATACCATCCACTTACTTGCTGTAGTGATAGATTTACTGGGTAGATAGATAGATGCAAAAGTATATTAAAGACATCAATATGCTTTCTTTGTCTCTGTTTGTCCAACCAGTATATACCATCCACTCACCTGATGGAACTATAGCTTTATTGGATAGAGAGATACAAAACAAGATTAAAAGACATCAGTACCTATCTCTCTCTCTCTCTCTCTCTCTGGTACATACCATCCACTCACCTGATGTAGTGGTAGATATATTGGATAGATGGACAGACACATACATACATAAATAGGTCAACTCGATAACGTGAATGTTTTGACACTGATTCTCTCTCTCTGGTACATACCATCCACTCACCTGATGTAGTGGTAGATATATTGGATAGATGGACAGACACATACATACATAAATAGGTCAGCTCGATAACGTGAATGTTTTGACACTGATTCTCTCTCTCTGGTAACTACCATCCACTCACCTGATGTAGTGGTAGATATATTGGATAGATGGACAGACACATACATACATAAATAGGTCAACTCGATAACGTGAATGTTTTGACACTGATTCTCTCTCTCTGGTACATACCATCCACTCACCTGATGTAGTGGTAGATATATTGGATAGATGGACAGACACATACATACATAAATAGGTCAACTCGATAACGTGAATGTTTTGACACTGATTCTCTCTCTCTCCATCTATCCGTGTATGTCTGTCTAGTATATACAATCCACTCACCTTATGTAGTGATATCCGTATTTGACTGATGGAAAGACAGATAGAGCTAGATAGATAGGTGGGTAGACAGACAGACAGATAGACCAGGCTAGAAATAATAATAATAATAATAATAATTATAATTATAATAATAATAATAACTCTAGGCCACCCAAGGGGGGAATCACACCAGCCGCCAGCCGATACACATCTAGCGCGGCCTGGAATATGTCCTTGACCTTGACCTACCTTCACCAGTTTCGAACTTGTAGATTTTCATCCCATCTACACACCTGTAAAACTTTGTGATGATATCTTGAGCGGTTGCGAAGTTATCGTGCTAAGACACACACACACACACACACACACACACACACACACACACACACACACACACACCGCTCGCTGGCTCAGTGGTAGCGTTCTCGCTTGCCATCTGGCAGACGGGAGTTCGCGCCTCGCTCAGGCTGCGAAAAGTTTCACTGTCGAAGTGGGCGGTTACTGTCCCCCTTGAGCAAGAGGACGGGTTTGAGAGTGTGTGCAGGTCACAGCCTTGCCCTTAGATCGGACTATATGAGCTCTCAGCTCCCTTCCGGGAGGGTAAAAGCTGACGATCACGACCATCTCGACCATCAATGATTCTGACCGACCCGGTGAATTACACACACACACACACACACACACACACACACACACACACACACACATTGAAAAATACCAGCTTCGCTATAGCAGGTGGTAATAATACCGTAGTAATACTCATCATCATCATCATCATCTGCTAACCCTGTGTTTCCCCATGAGGAGCGTAGGAGCCCGGGGCTAGGCAAGTTGGTCCTGACATTTAAGATGAGTGACCAGCCTCACTCATCCCTGAGTGGCATTACATGAACAATCAACCCCAACCACCCCTTGGATATAAACCTTCACCGGCTTAATCCGATTGGAGCACAGTAATTACCCACTAAACCACCAGGCGCCATAATTTTGTTATATGGTTACCACCCAGCGTAGTAGATGGTTTCTTGGTGTACAGGAGACCATTTGGCTTGTCACTCAGTGTAGAGTCACCCACAGGCAGAAAGAAAGAAGGAAAGAAATACAGGAGAGGAAAGAAGTCAAGAGAGAGAGGAAATGGCACTCATATGAGACCAGCAATACATCGAGTGAGTGGATGGTGAGCGCCCTCACCTACCACAACAACAACAACAATAATGATAATAATAATATACTATTTTTCGCTGTTGGTAGACGTGTGTGTAGATAAACAGACCAATACATCCATACACAGAGTTTACGCAGTTTACCGCAAATGTATCACATGTCCAGTATTATTATTAGTATTATTATTATTATTAGTAGTAGTAGTAGTAGTAGTAGTAGTAGTAAAGCAGTGGTAGTAGTAGTAGTAGCAGTAGCAGTAGTAGCAGTAGTAGTATTGTAATGATTATGCTGGTGATGATTTCTATTATTATTAATAATATTAGTGCTATTGTTGTTGTTGTTGTTATTATTATTGTTATTATTATTATTATTATTATTATTACGGTATATTATTATTAGTGTTATTGTTGTCTTATTATTATTATTATTATCATCATTATTATTATTATTATTGCTATTATTATTATTAGTTTTATTGTTACTATTATTATTATTATTATTATTATTATTATTATTAATATATTGTGTTGTTGTTGTTGTTAGTATTATTAGTATTATTAGTATTATTATTACTATTATTATTATTTATTATTATTATTATTAGTAGTAGTAGTAGTAGTAGCAGTAGTAGTAGTATATTGTGTTGTTGTTGTTGTTGTTGTTGTTGTTATTACTATTATTATTATTATTATTATTATTAAGAACTCCATATTCTGTGGAGTTCTTATTGATATTGTAGATATTTCTTTTTCTCCTGGGGGGGGGGGTAAGATGTAGAAGGCTGGCATTGCAACACCGTTCGGGATAGAGCCGTGACATTTTCAGCAGTGATGTATCTTGCTTGTATGCTTCTTTTGGCATATATATTTTTCCCCTTAGCACTGGCGCCTCTGTGTTATTCTTTTTCCATTTTTTCCCTCCTGTGCAGCCAAACTACTGAATTGCTTGCTTTGTAAAAGTTGCAGTATGTAGTCATCGGCATAGACTATACCAGTGTACCTGGGTATACTGGTGCACCTGGGTATACTGGTGCACCTGGGTATACTGGTGCACCTGGGTATACTGGTGCACCTGGGTATACTGGTGCACCTGGGTATACTGGTGCACCTGGGTATACTGGTGCACCTGGGTATACTGGTGTACCTGGGTATACTGGTGCACCTGGGTATACTGTTGCACCTGGGTATACTGGTGCACCTGGGTATACTGGTGCACCTGGGTATACTGGTGTACCTGGGTATACTGGTGCACCTGGGTATACTGGTGCACCTGGGTATACTAGTGCACCTGGGTATACTAGTGCACCTGGGTATACTGGTGCACCTGGGTATACTGGTGCACCTGGGTATACTGGTGCACCTGGGTATACTAGTGCACCTGGGTATACTGGTGCACCTGGGTATACTAGTGCACCTGGGTATACTGGTGCACCTGGGTATACTGGTGCACCTGGGTATACTGGTGCACCTGGGTATACTAGTGCACCTGGGTATACTGGTGCACCTGGGTATACTGGTGCACCTGGCATACTGGTGCACCTGGGTATACTGGTGCACCTGGGTATACTAGTGTACGGTGCACCTGGGTATACTAGTGCACCTGGGTATACTGGTGCACCTGGGTATACTGGTGCACCTGGGTATACTGGTGCACCTGGGTATACTGGTGCACCTGGGTATACTGGTGCACCTGGGTATACTAGTGCACCTGGGTATACTGGTGTACCTGGGTATACTGGTGCACCTGGGTATACTAGTGCACCTGGGTATACTGGTGCACCTGGGTATACTGGTGCACCTGGGTATACTAGTGCACCTGGGTATACTAGTGTACCTGGGTAGAAAATCTCTCTCTCTCTCTCTCTCTCTCTCTCTCTCTCTCTCTCTCTCTCTCTCTCTCTCTCTCACCATAACCTTAAGTAACACAGCCACCAAACGTCATAAATAACGCCCTCTCTCTCTCTCGTCCCCCCGGCTCCACTCCTGCCTGCAGCAAGGTGTAATAAACAAAATAAATCACTAAGGAAAAGGTGTTAGGGAGCGCCCTTAATCTAACAGGATACGAGTTTAAATCCTTTTTATTCTAACTTGGCCTAAAACTGTCATCTCTCTATTTTGAATGCGAGATGCTAGTCATGAAGAAGTGCTATGAGGAGGGGGCACAGCTGTAGTAATTTCCTTTTCTGCTCATTTACCATATATTTCAGTTCTTCTGTGCCTATTTTCCACAGATTTTCGTTATTTTGCTGTTATTTACCGTAGGACAGAGGCAGGCAATGCTGCAGCTCTGCATCCTTTCCATAGCACTTGGTGACTAGCACCACAGTGGTGTTAATTTATTGTTACAACTACCCAATCAGAATGGAAAGGTGGAATTTTTTACACCTAAATTCTTTCCTCTTAACATTAGAAACATAAAATATTGTGTTATGTAAAATAAGTCACTGGGAAAGTACTACGAATTCGGCAATAACGAGATTACCACTTTGGATATATTACACTTTGAATATTATTTCGAAAGATGTTAAAATATCCATAATTAAATCTATGTACCTTTTACAACAATAAATATTTCAGTTCAAAATCTACGTAAAATATGACATGAAAACAAAAGAAATAGGTGTACGTCACAGGAATTATGGGAAGGGGCTGGAGAGGTGGAGGAAGTTGTGAGGGAATATTTGTTTCTTTCATGTTTCTCTTAGCATTATCTTATTATGTACGGTACGTCTGTGCGTTAATTGATATCTGGCACCATTATTGAGGATTGGAATTAGTTATATAAGGGTGTGATTATTAGCTGTAAGAAGAATGGAGGGCTGTGTTTACTTCAGGTGAGCCAAGCTGTCCATTTAAACCAGGTACGTTGATGACAGGTTTTAAATCCCATATAGTCCTGACATCCCTGTTTATTTTAAGGCTGAAATTTTATCATCTGTAGAGGCAGGCTGGAAAATAATAATATTGCCTCATTTTAAGTTTATTGTTTTGTAATAATGGGTATTGTTAACGCTGAAATATGTTTACATTTTAGTTAAGGGCCCGAAGTCGAGCCAGTTAATTTGTTATTTGTTTTTAAATCACCAGAAATGTCATCCTTATTGCCTGGAAGACCAGGAGGTAATTATGTGTATGAGAAGGCATTAAGGATTATCATAATTACTGATATAATTGAGAGATAGAGGTGCTAACGTAGGTTTTTGTGCAACATAAAGTGTATGTGAACGTAAGACTTAAAAAAAAAAAAAATGCAGTAAGCCAGGTGGCCTATGCTAAGCAATTCCTTTAGGAGTATGATTTGATATATTAATATAGCCTGTAAAACAGATTCTGCTTAGGGTACACAACTCAGTCATTGTACACCAGCTTATCTTCTCCTGGATATTTAACCTTTTCCATACTTAGGGTAGTGGTGCACAAGTCACCCGCTTGTTACTGGATGACAAAGGCTGCATAAAACCTAATCTCACCCGCTCGTTACTGGATGACACAAGCTGCATCGAACAAAACCACGAAGGAATGAAAAAACATTGTAAATTAATGCATCATTTATATTGGCTAAACATTTTTATCAACACCATTCTGTTGTATTTAGCCAAGCCCTACTATGGACTAACGTCTTTTGTTCCTTTGATTTCTTCTTATCTTAGTGACAGGAAAATAAGAGTAAAAGTAGATGATGTATATTCGAATTTCCACTCAATTAACGCCAGCGTGCCGCAGGGATCAGTTCTGGCGCCAACCCTATTTCTGGTTCATATTAATGATCTCTTATCTGTCACTCACAATCCCGTTCACTCATATGCAGATGACTCAACACTACATAGTTCATTCACACTCAGACATCCATTTACAAAGTCTAATATCTCTACCTCTCAACTCAGTACAGCCATCTCCATAAATCAAGATCTAGCTACAATCAGTGAATGGGGACAAAACAACCTTGTCTCTTTTAATGCTAGTAAAACTAAATATATACAGTTTACTAATAGACAGATATTGCCAGATTCGTACATTACCTTCAGTGCTACTAATATTCCCATCTCCAAAAGTATTGAAATTCTTGGTGTCTCACTTAACAGTGCCCTCAACTGGACCTCTCATGTCAGATCACTTGCTAAAACCGCCTCAAAGAAACTTGAATTATTGTACAGAGTCCGTAACTTCTTCGCCGATGAGCAGTTAGCTATAATTTATAAGAGTCATGTGCGCTCTCAGCTTGAATATTGCTCACCCTTGTGGAATGGTTGTGGAGAGGTTGCATTGAGACAGCTGGACAAATTTCAGAATAAAGCTGTTAGAATCATTAACAACCCTGCCATTACATATAAACTACCTCCCCTGCAAGTAAGAAGGAATGTTGCCTCCCTTGCATTATTTTACAGATATTTTTTTGGCAAATGCTCAGACGAGGTTGCGTCCATGGTGCCACCTCTCCATGCCTTCCCTCGTGCTACACGGGCATCTGGTAGCGCTCATGACTGGAATGTCACTCAACCATATTGCACAACTTCTGCCTATCAGAATTCTTTCATTCCCCGAACTGCATCTCTCTGGAACTCGCTTCCCCAGAGTTGTTTTCCTCCAAATTTCAACCTACAAATGTTCAAGTCCAACTGTTACAGATATTTTATGAATGGAGGACACCAGTAATCTGGTGTATGGATTATTTTTTTTCCCCATTTGTTTTTCCTTCCTCCGTTCTCTTATTTAAAAAAAAAAAAAAAAAAAAGCCCTACGCCAAATAAAGGGAAATGCTGGATATTGCAGAGTACCTCCCCAGCGGCTCATCATTTGGCGTTGAGCCAAATAATGTTACTATCCATTTTTACCCTTAATCCTAAAAACTTCCCCATGAGTTAAAGATGAAAACTAAGCATGAAATACAATACAGTAATGATACAGTACAGTAATGCAGTACATAGTGTACTGCTGAATGTACTCACCAAGTTGTGGCATCAATGGAGAGTAGGGTTGTACACCATGCAGTACAGTACTGTACAGTGTACTTAATCCCATGTGGTCAAGTGGCGAATGGCTTCCCCAAAGATCACCCCAGGCCATAAGCTTTGCAATAACAACAAACATGGAATGCAACAGAGTTAGTCACAGCACTAGGGTTTCATGACTGCATGGTCAGAAGAACAGAGCACACAGACATGTCTTTACAACGTGACATCCACAGGCAAGAATGAGAGGGCAATGGTATTCTTGGGGTGCGGGTGAGCTGCTCCCACAACAGATTCTAATTGGCTGGGGCATAGCGGGTGTTTTCATTGATTTGCAAGCTTTGGGGTTTTCCCGGGTGCTGGTGAGTTACTGTTTATGCACCTCAATGGTGGACGTTGCATAGAACAGCCAGATACATCCCATTTCAGCACTGGATGCTGCATAATTTTGCCTGATATTCCTTTAATAGAGCCGAGCCTGCAGCACCGGATATTGTGTTGGGCTGGATATTTCAGTGACAGATAATTGAGAGTTTACTGTACTGTACCTGGCAGCTGCTTTTTTATCTGGTGGCCAAGAACACCCCAGTCAGAGTGATGGCCTTGCATAGGGTGATGGCCAACAGGTATCTTATAGTGTCACCAGAAGTGGTGCTGGAATGGTGGTCAGAACTTACCTTAATGTACCTGACCAGAGTAATGTAGCCTCTGGCCCCAACACCTTGTAGAGGGTAAAATGGGATTGACAGGTACTGTTTATCTTAATACTGTCCAGTAATTTTAAGACTCATTTCTGTCTAGACTGGTTTGATAAAACAGAATCGTTGAAAAGTGTACAGTACTGAAAAATTTAATAACTTCAGAGCAGTGTAGTAGTTAGTGTATAACACACATGACCTTGAAAACTGTTTCACATACCCTGTACAGTACGTAATTGCATTCCTTGAGCCAATATGACGTGATATTCATTTGGTCAAACTATTCTTTCTCAGTGCAAGGCAATTTTTTTTTTTTTTTTTTCTAAAGCTGCAGTGTACATGGTAATGGTAATTGAAGCCTATACAAAACACAAGTGTTGTTATGGCCAGTGTCTAATGGTAACATGTTTACTTTACAGGCTATAGATGCTGCTGCCTCACAGTTTTCCTGGGGAATGACAGCAGGATGCCAGTGTGCAGTTTTGTAGATTAAGCAGCACTGACAGCCACCACTGGGTGACCAAGGCAAACACATGCAAGCATGTGGGAGCCATACAAGCAAATGAGGTAACTCGTTATTTATTTTTATATTTTCTAACAACCAGCCCTGCTTGGTCTTCACATATGCATGGTGTGTGTGGTGACAGGCAATATCAGCACACCCTTGTTGGATGTAGAAGTATTTTTGGAAGTACAGATTTTAGATATCAGATTTTTCAGATTAGAGAGTGCTGTGGTGTTGATGTGGATGTGCCAGAAAACATTAGGAGAAATACTTTGAGATGCTTTGGTCATGTGGAAAGGATGGAGAATGAGAGGCTGACTAGGAGAGTGTGTGTGTGTGTGTGTGTGTGTGTGTGTCGATGAGGTGGAGGGGAGGGGGGGGAGGAGGCAGAGACCAAGAATAGGCTGGAGGGAATGGGCTGAGAGGTATAGTATATGAGAGAGAGTGGTGTGAGTTGGAGAGCAGGCAGCCTCGTGGCAGAGGTGATGACATGGAAGGGATTCATTTGTGGTCATCTCATTTGGAATTAATCACCTGGTGATAAATAGGTTGATAGATAATTATTAATACAGAATCATTCATTCATCATCCAATCCTATGTTGCCCCATGATGAGCGTAGGAACCCGGGGCTGGGCAAGTTGGTCCTGACATTTAAGATGAGAGTGACCAGCCTCACTCATCCCTGAGTGGCATTATGTGATCAATAAACCCCAACCACCCCTTGGATATAAACCTTCACTGGCTCAATCCGATTGGAGTGCTGTAATTACCCACTAAACCACCAGGCGCCATAATTTGGTTATATGGTTACCATCCAGCATAGTAAATGGTTTCCTGGTGTACAGGAAACCATTTGGCTTGCCACTCAGTGTACAGTCACCCACAGGCAGAAGGAAGAGGAAAGAATGAAGGAAAGAAAGACAGACGAGGATCGGAGAAAAGAAGGATGGAGGAGAGGAAAGGGCAGACATCCGAGAGCAGCACTACATCGAGTGAGTGGATGATGAGCACCTCCAACTACCACAGACTAAATCAGAAAACCTAAGTAATCAGAAATATGGACTTCGTGTAGTCAGAATTGCCATTGAGTTTGATGATAGGCGGCAGGACCACTCAGCTGTGGCTTTGGAAACAAAATTCGCTATAACTCATGTGCAGAGAAAAGAATTGCAAAAATATTAAAAAGGGTTTGACCAATGGATCTTATGATATTGTACAGGCTGATAGAGAATGTAGTGAAGGACAGTATCTTATGATATTGTACAGGCTGATAGAGAATGTAGTGAAGGACAGTATCTTATGATATTGTACAGGCTGATAGAGAATGTAGTGAAGGACAGTATCTTATGATATTGTACAGGCTGATAGAGAATGTAGTGAAGGACAGTATCTTATGATATTGTACAGGCTGATAGAGAATGTAGTGAAGGACAGTATCTTATGATATTGTACAGGCTGATAGAGAATGTAGTGAAGGACAGTATCTTATGATATTGTACAGGCTGATAGAGAATGTAGTGAAGGACAGTATCTTATGATATTGTACAGGCTGATAGAGAATGTAGTGAAGGACAGTATCTTATGATATTGTACAGGCTGATAGAGAATGTAGTGAAGGACAGTATCTTATGATATTGTACAGGCTGATAGAGAATGTAGTGAAGGACAGTATCTTATGATATTGTACAGGCTGATAGAGAATGTAGTGAAGGACAGTATCTTATGATATTGTACAGGCTGATAGAGAATGTAGTGAAGGACAGTATCTTATGATATTGTACAGGCTGATAGAGAATGTAGTGAAGGACAGTATCTTATGATATTGTACAGGCTGATAGAGAATGTAGTGAAGGACAGTATCTTATGATATTGTACAGGCTGATAGAGAATGTAGTGAAGGACAGTATCTTATGATATTGTACAGGCTGATAGAGAATGTAGTGAAGGACAGTATCTTATGATATTGTACAGGCTGATAGAGAATGTAGTGAAGGACAGTATCTTATGATATTGTACAGGCTGATAGAGAATGTAGTGAAGGACAGTATCTTATGATATTGTACAGGCTGATAGAGAATGTAGTGAAGGACAGTATCTTATGATATTGTACAGGCTGATAGAGAATGTAGTGAAGGACAGTATCTTATGATATTGTACAGGCTGATAGAGAATGTAGTGAAGGACAGTATCTTATGATATTGTACAGGCTGATAGAGAATGTAGTGAAGGACAGTATCTTATGATATTGTACAGGCTGATAGAGAATGTAGTGAAGGACAGTATCTTATGATATTGTACAGGCTGATAGAGAATGTAGTGAAGGACAGTATCTTATGATATTGTACAGGCTGATAGAGAATGTAGTGAAGGACAGTATCTTATGATATTGTACAGGCTGATAGAGAATGTAGTGAAGGACAGTATCTTATGATATTGTACAGGCTGATAGAGAATGTAGTGAAGGACAGTATCTTATGATATTGTACAGGCTGATAGAGAATGTAGTGAAGGACAGTATCTTATGATATTGTACAGGCTGATAGAGAATGTAGTGAAGGACAGTATCTTATGATATTGTACAGGCTGATAGAGAATGTAGTGAAGGACAGTATCTTATGATATTGTACAGGCTGATAGAGAATGTAGTGAAGGACAGTATCTTATGATATTGTACAGGCTGATAGAGAATGTAGTGAAGGACAGTATCTTATGATATTGTACAGGCTGATAGAGAATGTAGTGAAGGACAGTATCTTATGATATTGTACAGGCTGATAGAGAATGTAGTGAAGGACAGTATCTTATGATATTGTACAGGCTGATAGAGAATGTAGTGAAGGACAGTATCTTATGATATTGTACAGGCTGATAGAGAATGTAGTGAAGGACAGTATCTTATGATATTGTACAGGCTGATAGAGAATGTAGTGAAGGACAGTATCTTATGATATTGTACAGGCTGATAGAGAATGTAGTGAAGGACAGTATCTTATGATATTGTACAGGCTGATAGAGAATGTAGTGAAGGACAGTATCTTATGATATTGTACAGGCTGATAGAGAATGTAGTGAAGGACAGTATCTTATGATATTGTACAGGCTGATAGAGAATGTAGTGAAGGACAGTATCTTATGATATTGTACAGGCTGATAGAGAATGTAGTGAAGGACAGTATCTTATGATATTGTACAGGCTGATAGAGAATGTAGTGAAGGACAGTATCTTATGATATTGTACAGGCTGATAGAGAATGTAGTGAAGGACAGTATCTTATGATATTGTACAGGCTGATAGAGAATGTAGTGAAGGACAGTATCTTATGATATTGTACAGGCTGATAGAGAATGTAGTGAAGGACAGTATCTTATGATATTGTACAGGCTGATAGAGAATGTAGTGAAGGACAGTATCTTATGATATTGTACAGGCTGATAGAGAATGTAGTGAAGGACAGTATCTTATGATATTGTACAGGCTGATAGAGAATGTAGTGAAGGACAGTATCTTATGATATTGTACAGGCTGATAGAGAATGTAGTGAAGGACAGTATCTTATGATATTGTACAGGCTGATAGAGAATGTAGTGAAGGACAGTATCTTATGATATTGTACAGGCTGATAGAGAATGTAGTGAAGGACAGTATCTTATGATATTGTACAGGCTGATAGAGAATGTAGTGAAGGACAGTATCTTATGATATTGTACAGGCTGATAGAGAATGTAGTGAAGGACAGTATCTTATGATATTGTACAGGCTGATAGAGAATGTAGTGAAGGACAGTATCTTATGATATTGTACAGGCTGATAGAGAATGTAGTGAAGGACAGTATCTTATGATATTGTACAGGCTGATAGAGAATGTAGTGAAGGACAGTATCTTATGATATTGTACAGGCTGATAGAGAATGTAGTGAAGGACAGTATCTTATGATATTGTACAGGCTGATAGAGAATGTAGTGAAGGACAGTATCTTATGATATTGTACAGGCTGATAGAGAATGTAGTGAAGGACAGTATCTTATGATATTGTACAGGCTGATAGAGAATGTAGTGAAGGACAGTATCTTATGATATTGTACAGGCTGATAGAGAATGTAGTGAAGGACAGTATCTTATGATATTGTACAGGCTGATAGAGAATGTAGTGAAGGACAGTATCTTATGATATTGTACAGGCTGATAGAGAATGTAGTGAAGGACAGTATCTTATGATATTGTACAGGCTGATAGAGAATGTAGTGAAGGACAGTATCTTATGATATTGTACAGGCTGATAGAGAATGTAGTGAAGGACAGTATCTTATGATATTGTACAGGCTGATAGAGAATGTAGTGAAGGACAGTATCTTATGATATTGTACAGGCTGATAGAGAATGTAGTGAAGGACAGTATCTTATGATATTGTACAGGCTGATAGAGAATGTAGTGAAGGACAGTATCTTATGATATTGTACAGGCTGATAGAGAATGTAGTGAAGGACAGTATCTTATGATATTGTACAGGCTGATAGAGAATGTAGTGAAGGACAGTATCTTATGATATTGTACAGGCTGATAGAGAATGTAGTGAAGGACAGTATCTTATGATATTGTACAGGCTGATAGAGAATGTAGTGAAGGACAGTATCTTATGATATTGTACAGGCTGATAGAGAATGTAGTGAAGGACAGTATCTTATGATATTGTACAGGCTGATAGAGAATGTAGTGAAGGACAGTATCTTATGATATTGTACAGGCTGATAGAGAATGTAGTGAAGGACAGTATCTTATGATATTGTACAGGCTGATAGAGAATGTAGTGAAGGACAGTATCTTATGATATTGTACAGGCTGATAGAGAATGTAGTGAAGGACAGTATCTTATGATATTGTACAGGCTGATAGAGAATGTAGTGAAGGACAGTATCTTATGATATTGTACAGGCTGATAGAGAATGTAGTGAAGGACAGTATCTTATGATATTGTACAGGCTGATAGAGAATGTAGTGAAGGACAGTATCTTATGATATTGTACAGGCTGATAGAGAATGTAGTGAAGGACAGTATCTTATGATATTGTACAGGCTGATAGAGAATGTAGTGAAGGACAGTATCTTATGATATTGTACAGGCTGATAGAGAATGTAGTGAAGGACAGTATCTTATGGTATTGTACAGGCTGATAGAGAATGTAGTGAAGGACAGTATCTTATGATATTGTACAGGCTGATAGAGAATGTAGTGAAGGACAGTATGGTGTAAATCAACTTTCAGGGAGATGTGCACCATACCTTGCCAGCTGTGGTATATCTATCTGTCTGTCTGTAGCCCGATGCCCTTATCCTGCGAAGGGTGGCCGCAGACAAAATGCCTCCAAGTCACTCTGTTACCCACCATTTGACTGCCCTCCTCCCAACTCACTCCCCCCTCCCTGATACACCTCTCCACTCCATCCCTCCACCTCATCCTCGGTCTCCCCCTCCCTCTCCCTCCCTCCACTTCACCCACATACACCCTCTTAGTCAGTCAGTCAGCTACGGTATCATGAAGTTATGCATTCAGTGTAGTAGTAGTTGTAACCCCAGGCGTAGCTGCAGCGAACTACAGGTGTATTAGATGCCTTGCTCATGCAGTGTGCCATCCATCTTTCAGGGGACAGGGAAGTACTTGAGGGATGTTTGTATAACCAGGTATTTAAGCCAATTGGTTATATTGGCCATGTGGAGAGGAAGGAGAGAGAGACTGACAAGGAGAGTGTATGTGAGTGAGGTGGAGGGGGGAAGAGGGAGAGGGAGGCCAAGGATGAGGTGGTGGGATGGAGGGGAGAGGTATATGAGAGAGGGGTGTGTGAGCTGGGAGCAGGGCAGTGAAATGGCAGGGGACAGGGCGACATGGAGGCGATTTGTTTGTGGTCACCCCTTTTGGGATTAAGGCGTCTGGCAATAGATAGATAGATATTACAGTTTGGTATGAAATGTAAGTGAGCATGCTGGAATATGGGTGTGCAGATTTCAAGGTCAGTATCTTCTTAACTGTGGACAATTATCATCATCATCTTCATCCCTTTTGTCTTTTCCACACTCAGCTGGGGTGAGGTAGGGTCCAGAAAGCAAGGAAAAGGGGGGAAAATGATAGTGGGAGAACTGGTCACCATACATGGGTCACACACTCATTCCCTCACCATTCAAGCCCCTGGAATCATGGCTCCACCTCCTAGACACAGGCTATACTTGTACAGTAGTGTCATTATTCCCCATGATGCAGAACCAATCCAATGACTGATATTTTTCATTTTTCAGGCTGAGTGACATGATGTATGCTCCAGGGAACAGTTTGATGCACTGAATGATGCAGTTTACAAGTTAAGGGACACCAGCAACCCACACACTGCATCAGATGAGGTGGGTTCAGATACTTAGAACTGTCTATCTATAACCAGTGCCTTAATCCTGTAAGGGATGGCAACAGACAAATTTCCTCAATGTCTCTCTCACCTCTGCCCTACCTTTCTTCCAGGTCACACCCTTCTGCCTCATATATCTCTTCATTCCATCCCTGCATCTCATTCTTGATCTTCCTATCCTCCGTTCCCACTCCACCTCACTCATACACACTTCTTGTCAGTCTCTTATTCTCCATCCTCTGTATATGGCCACATTTGGAATTACTGTAAATTTGGTGCTGGAGTAGGATGCCTTCATGTAGTGGCACTGATATAGCCAGGCGGGTGCACTGCCCAGGTATATAAATGTCCCCCAGTTCCCTCCTTATCCACAAGAGGAGGATAAAGGACTGCACAAGGGCAGTATCAGCCTGCAGTTCACTGGGTTCACACACAGTTGAACCTGGAGTCACAGTATTAACAGTCATAATTCCCATGTGTGTTTGTTTCATGTTGTTTTATTTCATTTCATGGCTGATGCTTAACTACTCTCTCTCTCTCTCTCTCTCTTTCTCTCTCTCTCTCTTTTTACGGGACACAATAGGAAGTGGAAATTTTTTAGAAAGCCTGACTCTTTCCATCACAGGTTGAAGTTAGACAAGAGTTTATTTAAGAAAGAGTTTTCCATATACTCGGATTGGTTGAGCGCCTGTTAACCAGACCTGCTATCCATCCATCCATCATCCAATCCTACGTTGCCCCATGAGGAGCGTAAGAGCCCGGGGCTAGGCAAGTTGGTCCTGACATTTAAGATGAGACTAGGTGTGAAATTGCCATCACACTATTTTCAATGCTGTGCTGTGACAAGAAATAATCACTAAAATACTGTATGCTGCTGATCGTGAAATATTGCTATGGAAAAGACGTAGAGCCATAGCATTGTCTTATTCTGCAACTGTCTATCTATCTATTGCCAGATGCATCAATCCCGTTCGGGGTGGCCACAAACAAATCGCCTCCACGTCACCCGGTCCCCCGCCATTTCACTGCCCTGCTCCCAACTCACACACACCCTGTCTGATATACCTCTCCACCCCATCCCTCCATCTCATCCTCGGCCTCCCCCTCCCTCTTCCCCCCTCCATCTCACTCACATACACTCTCTTTGTCAGTCATTCACCCTCCATCCTCTCCACATGGCCAAACCACCTCAGTGTGTTCCTCATAACGCTTCCTATCACATCCACATCCACATCCACACCACAATGCTCCTTTATATCCTCAATTGTCAGTCTGTCTCTCCATGTGACTCCACAGGCTCCTCTTAAATAACTCATTTCCACTGCTGTCACTCTTGACTTGTGTCCTTCCAACAACGTCCAAGCTTCACTTCCATACGTTAGAGTTGGTATCACAATACTGTCATGTAGTAACTTTTTCACTTCCATGCCCACTTCCCTGTTTCTTATCACTGCTTTCTAAGAACCAGCAACCTTTCTTCCCTGCTGTACCCTTTCAAGCACTTCACCCTCCAAACCTCCATCCTTACTCATCACACTACCCAAGTACTTAAACGTACTCACATTTTCCAATTCCTTACCATCCAACCTCGCTGTACATTCACTGACTTCACCTCTCTCAAAGACCATCACTTTACTCTTCCCTACATTCACCTTTAGATTCCATTTCTTACACACTCTCCCAAACTCATCCACCAAGCCTTGCAGCTCCCCTTTGTCTTCACTCAACAACACAGTATCATCTGCAAACAACAGTACAGGGAGTTTCCAAACACTATCCTCTCTCACCAGGGCCACTCCAACATCCACTACCCTACCTTGTACCTCTTTTATTACCCCATCCATGTACAGATTGAACAACCATGGAGACATGACACATCCCTGTTTCAACCCAACCTCCAAAGAGAAAAATTCACTTAGTTCACCATCCACACGCACTGCAGCCTTCGCACCATCGTACATACTCTTCACAGCATTCAACAACTTCCCATCTATTCCATATATTCTTAATACTTTCCACAATCCTTGTCTATCCACCCTGTCATATGCTTTCTCCAAATCCATGAAGGCCGCATACAACTTCTTTCCCTTCTCTAGAAACTTTTCCACTAAAGATCTGAGAATGAATATCTGATCTACACAACCTCTTCCCTTCCTAAAGCCTCCCTGTTCTTCTCCAACTAATTCCCCTGTTATTTCCCTAACTCTGTCAATAAGTATCCTACCATACACTTTTCCTATTATGCTAAGAAGACAAATGTCCCTATGATTACCACACACTTCTTTTTCCCCTTTTCCTTTGTACAAGGGAATAATTATACCTAACTTCCAATCCTCCGGGACTCTACCTTCCTCCCAGGCCAATTACTTGTCTGCAAACTGTATTAATAATCTTGGTGTTCATTCATTTTAGTAATCTTGGTGTGCATTCATTATAATATCTTGGTGTTGATTCATTATTTTTAGTTTTGGCATTCATTAATTTTAATAATCTTGGTGTTCTTTTTTTTTCCTGTGAAATTCCTTTCTGTACTTGTATGCATCACTACAGAATGTGGTGAAAGCTTTTGGCATATCAGAGAGCCAGGATTCCAGGGGCTTGAATGATGAGTGAATGGAAATGTGGCCCATTGGATTGGGCAAACTTGGGCTGTCAGGACACTGCTGCTCCTCACCCTGCCCAAGGGTGGGAAAGGAGGTGCAGATGATGATGATGATGCATCACTTTACAGTTTCTTGGACACTTCAGTTTATTTATTTAACTTGATGGGTGAATAAGAGTTGGGATGAATTGATGTTATTTATTTATTTGTCATACACTATATCTTTGCCAACACTTCCACAGCTGTGTACTGAGGTCAGTGGCTGCTCTGCTCAGCTGGTGCATGTTGGTGGAACATCACCCTCATCGTCGGCATCAACCAATACGTCATCCTGGTCATCAACCAAACCATCTTCAGCATCATCCAGGTCACTGGGGTCATCTGAAGGCTGCAGCAATGAGAGGAGAGAAGAGGACAATGAAAATGGGTTCACTGCAGCACTTATGACAATACCAGTACGGTACCTGTCTGTTGGAATGCCCCAGGCCATACCCAACCCCCTGGCAGCACTACAGGTGATATTATAATTTGTCAGTGTAATGCACAAATCCTGCACCAGCACCACACAACACATGTAGTAATGTCCTAAAGCACATGTGAAATGTGAACCCAGTGAACTGTGGGCTGCAGCTGCCCTCCTCCTGCAGTACACCATCCACTTTTCTGGGGATAGGGAGGCAGCTGAGGAATGTTTGTCAAAGCTGGCAGTGGAGCTGACCAGTACACCACATGAAGGCATCCCTCTTTATATACTTTACTAAGCTTAAATTGTTTGTAAAATGGCTTGTGTGCTACATCTGTCTTCATGCAGTGTTAACAAACACTGCATAAGGAAGTCATTTAGACCAGAGATCATAGTAACAGAAACTAAACCACTTTTAACACTAAACTTATGGAGGCTTGTTCCTGCTGTTATTGGGATAGGAACCATTATTATTATTATAATTATTATTTTTTTTAATGCAAGAAAGAAGGAACCAAAGGCCAGGAGCCCACAAACCATTCCTTCCAAAAAAAAAAAAAAAAAAGAGAGAGAGAGAGAGCCAAATTCACTTGCCAGTATACCACCTCAGACATTACAACAATTGGGACAAGATCAAGATATCAAGTATCCTGGATTTTGGTAACGTGTGAGGAATAGTTTTCTGTGAACTGGTGGGTTAATCAAGGACATAAATTACTAGCCATGTGAGGAGGGTGAAGAACGAGAGACTGGCTGGGACAGTGTGTGTGCATGAGGTGGAGGGGGAGACCAGGGATAGGATGGGAGGATGAACTGGAAAGATAAATGAGAGAGGAGGATATGAGTTGGAGGGAGGGCAGCCAGCTAAATGAGAGAGGAAGATATGAGTTGGAGGGAGGGCAGGCAGCTAAATGAGAGAGGAGGATATGAGTTGGAGGGAGGGCAGCCAAAGGACAGGGCAATGTGGAAGCAGTTTGTGTCTGGTCACCCCATACAGGATTAAGGCTTCTGGCAATAGTAAGACAAATTATTCCTAAGTATTGCCAGCAGCAGTAATCCTTTAAGGGTTACTTCACGTGTGTATGATTGTTGTATGCAATCAGTAGCCAGAGTCAGGAGTTTGAGGATGTGGTTTCAATTCCAGTTGCTTCTCTTGGGGTCTTAATGCGTCCACTACAATAGATAAGCATTATTATATCATATGTTATTTTTGCTTGTGTGTTTTGCATATAGCTAACCTTTTTCTTGTTTAAAATTGCCTTATATATAGCATTATAGGTGTAAGTTTTGGTGGTTAAACACCCAGTCTCCGTTTTTGCCCATACGTTATGTACTGTTTCATACAAACATATTTCCCTAAATGTAATTAGTCGTAACGGGAGTCCTTTTGTATTAGGGTTTTGTATGAGTAACCACAATGTCATTTTGAGTAGTGCATGTGTGGATGGTAGAGAAATAGTTGAGTGGTACCTTTAATACTTTATAAGTGTAGGAGTTACAGAAGGAGTTAAGTGCTAAAGGGAAGATGATTAACCAGGTTGTACTTATAAGGTGGAACCAGTACTTCAGATCGTTAGGTAATATGTTAATGACTGTGGCATATGTCAGTGGGTATGCTGTTTGATTGTTATACTCTCTCTGATGGGGAGGATGAAGGAGCCTGCCTTATCCCTTTTCTCAGGTAGGAATTGGGGGAGAAATATTGGGATGCTGTGTATGAACAGGCAGTTCTAGTGGTGTGTCTGACCTCTCCAGTTTGTTATACTTACCCAAGCAGAATAAGGTCATCTGTATATACCAGGATTATACAGTACTGAAGATGCTTATAATTGCAGAGAAGGGGCTAAAGTGACTTGTTATCCCACAGGGCATTCGGCGAGTATCAGATCTGAGCCAGTGAGCAGGACTGTTAGTGTGGCAGCTGAAACCGATCAGGCAAGCTGCCCACTTCCTCCACCCAGTCACCCCTCATCCCCTGGCCTGCCCATCATCCACTGTGGAGGGGCAGCAGCAGCACACAAAGCCTGCCCATCATCCACTGTGGAGGGGCAGCAGCAACACACAAGGCCTGCCCATCATCCACTGTGGAGGGGCAGCAGCAACACACAAGGCCTGCCCATCATCCACTGTGGAGGGGCAGCAGCAACACACAAGGCCTGCCCATCATCCACTGTGGAGGGGCAGCAGCAACACACAAGGCCTGCCCATCATCCACTGTGGAGGGGCAGCAGCAACACACAAGGCCTCTAGTGTTGCCCAAACAAGCACTGTCTATCAGTAAATGCCTCCAGTCACTCACCAATACTTGGATTATACAAGGTTAGTCATATCTGCCTGTGTTGGCTGTCACTGTATCCAGTTACCTTTGTTTGTCTGTGTCCAGCTGTGTATTTATCACGAGGTAATAAACTCCTTTGATATATCTGGATGATGCAGTGTTTGTCACGTGGATTAATATTAGTGACAAATCTGACATGGCCTCTTTGGCAGAGGTTTTATTATTATGTACATTTATGTGAAGTTACAGTACTTGGTGAATGTTTTTGGCATATCAGATAGAGCCAGGATTCCATGGGCTTGCATGGTGAGTGAGTGGAAGGGTGGCCCATTGGATTGGCAAATTTGGGCTGTCTGGATGTTGCCACTCCTCACCCTGCCTGAGGGTGGGAAAGGATGTCCAGGTGATGATGATGATGATGATTATTATTACACAGTTATCTTTTCTTAATTGGTTTATATTTATTTATTTTTTATTTTTTACCTCCAGCCAAGATTCCAAGAGCTGTAACCGGAGGAGTTAAATATGGCTTTCAGACACTTCATCATTAGTGGTTCATATAATGCTGAAGTAAATAATCTGGCAATAGTGAGTGTATAAAGAAGCTACTGAAGTTTAACCTTTTGTGCTGTGGTGATGTATTTTATACTTTTAAAATTAATTCATCTAACAGTTTTATCGATTTCTTACGAACCACCTACAGCCAAGATGCAAGTACTCTTAAAATATACAGTAAATTTAAACTGTCTGTGGATAATGTTTTGTGCTCTGGACCTAAACTTTTCAGTATGATAATGATGTATTTTGTATTTATTCATCATATCATCCAGACCTCCTTTCCCACCGTAGGGCAGGGTGAGGAGTACCAGTGTCCAGACGGCCCAAGTTTGCCCACTGCAAAGAACCTCGCTTCCATTCACTCATCATTCAAGCCCCCGGAATCCTGGCTGTCTCTGATAGATCAAAAACTTTCATCACATTCTGTAGCTTCACATAAACGAATCTGATAGAGTTAATTTATTGATCCATTTTTTAAATTTCCAACTATTTTATTGAACTGAGACGACCTTCCTATAGCCAAGGCACGGCTAGTACTCTCTTCAAAGTAAAATGCAATTAATGTAAGTTGTCTGTGAATAATGAATATAAATATTTTAAAGACATCATATTGAGTCAGGTATAATATTTCACTGGTACCTACATAGGTATATTTTATTGGTACCCACAAAATGAACAATTTTTATCAACTGATCTTAGGATTGAAACTTTTTTACTGGTAACTTTTCAGTAAACAGTTTTCATTACTCCTCCTCCCTCAGTGTCAGCCTCTTACTCCTCGTCCTCCTCTCTTAATGCCAGCCACCTCTCTCTCTCTTCCCTGTGTTAGTAATTCCTTCTCCTCCCTTTCCCTCTCAGTGCCAGCCACCTCTCTCTCTCTTCCCTGTGCTTGTAATTCCTTCTCTTCCCTTTCCCTCTGTGCCAGTCCCTTTCTCCCCCCCCCCCCACCACCCTCTATCTGTCACAGACACATCCCCCCCCCCACCTCTCTCTCTCTCATTTGCAGTCTTCTCCTCCTTTCTCAGTGCACTTCCCTTACTCCTCGTTCCATCCTTCCTCAGTGCCCTTCCCTAACACCTAGCCCCCTCCTTTCTCAGTGCCCCTTCCATCTCACTCCCTCCTTTCTCAGTGCCCCTTCCATCTCACTCCCTCCTTTCTCAGTGCCCCTTCCATCTCACTCCCTCCTTTCTCAATGCCCTTCCCTTACACCTCCTTCTCCCTCCCCCCCCTTTCATTTGTAGCCTCCTACTCCTCCTCCCACTCATTTCACAGCCCCTACCCCTTTTTCTCTCTCTCTCTGCCAGCTCCTTATTCCTCCTCCTTTCCAGCTTAGTGCCAGCCCCTTCTTCCTCCTTTCCTCTCCATCCCAGTGCCAGCCTCTTCCTCCTCCTTTCAGTGTGTGTGCCAGCTCAGTACTCCTTTTCCTTTCCTTCTATTACATTGCCAGCCCCTTTCTTGTCCATTCTCCTCTCTTAATGCCAGCTCCCCCCTCCCTCCTTTTCTCATAGTGCCAGCCTCTTCTTCCACCTCTTCATTCTCGTCATCTTCTTTCACAGTTACAGCCTCTTCCTCCTCCCTCTTCCCCCTCACTGCCATCACTTTCCTTATTCAAGAAAGAGCAACTGGTCACTTTCTTATGATCTAGCCTGGACTAAGTAGACCCAGGCACCTGTCCCTGACAGCACACGGAAGGTTTGTTTAACGGTTGCAGGAGTGATTTTTAACTTTTTTTTTTTTTTTTTTTTCCCAAAAGTTACCCAACTAGCAAGAGTTATTCACTTGATCCCATTCACAACAGAGGTGCGAGGACAAGTGATCAGCCACCTTAAGGGTGAGATGGACTGCCAGTTGACACCTAAGTGTGCCGTCATACTCACCCTTCATGATCTTCCTACACCCTTTGATACCCAAGGTAATTAATGTACTGAAGTTTACAGTTGTTTTTATTTTAAGTAAAATACATTTAATGTCCACTTGATTAAAAATGATCTTATTCCTTCTTTATCATTTGTCTTGTTTGTAAAAGTTGAAAAATCCCAGTAACTGTGGTTGTATTTATCATAATAAAAGTGATAATTACAATAGTGGAAGGTGGGGGAGCAGTCATGCTCTCTCCCTTTTGTCTCTTCCTCCATTCAGCATAGTCCTGTCCACCCACCCCCACACATAATAATAATAATTATCATAATAGTGGAAGGTGGGGGAGCAGTCATCCTCCTTTTGTCTCTTCCCCCACTCAGCATAGTCCTGTCCACCCACCCCCACACATAATAATAATTATCATAATAGTGGAAGGTGGGGGTGCAGTCATCCTCTCTCCCTTCCCCCCTTTTCTATATCCACTCCCCTCCCCCCCCTGCCACTTGATAGCAACCCCCTCTCTTCCCCTACTCAGTGTTGCATCTCGGGTCTGCTTGATGTAGTCCCCATCCTTCCCCCCCCCCCTCTCTCTATTTGATGTAGTCCCCATCCTTTCCCCCCCCCTCTCTGTCTATTTGATGTAGTCTCCATCCATCCCCCCCTCTCTATATGATGTAGTCCCCATCCTTTCCCCCCTCTGTATATGATGTAGTCTCCATCCATCCCCCCTCTCTATATGATGTAGTCCCCATCCATCCCCCCTCTCTATATGATGTAGTCCCCATCCATCCCCCCTCTCTATTTGATGTAGTCTCCATCCATCCCCCCCTCTCTATTTGATGTAGTCTCCATCCATCCTCCCCTCTCTATTTGATGTAGTCTCCATCCATCCTCCCCTCTCTATATGATGTAGTCTCCATCCATCCCCCCCTCTCTATATGATGTAGTCTCCATCCATCCCCCCCTCTCTATATGATGTAGTCTCCATCCCCCATCTTTATTTGATGTAGTTGCCATCCCCCTCTTCTCCTTGATGTCCCCATCCCCTCCTGACTCCTTGATATAGTCCCACTCTCTCTCTCTCTCTCACATGTAGTGCCCCAGAGTGACAAGTGAAATGGTGTGCTATACACCATGTCATCTGCTATGGTGGCTGGTGGTTTAGTGGGTTAAGGTGGTCCAGCTGGATGGACACTGTAAGGGTTACATCTGAGGGGTGGGCAAGTGAGGCTGGTAACCGTTGCCTCGTTGGCACTGAGTACCTCCAGCTGCCTGTGTAGAGAACAAAATGGCATTAGATGTATTATTGTAACCCCCAGGGCCATATTCTCGTCAGCTATGGACGCTGCCTGGAATCTTTTCCTTAGCTAATTATTTTTGGATAGGGCTGGTTAGCATCAATTTGTGTCATTTATGCTGAGTATGGAGGTACTGTAATGATTTAAATGACACAAGAGGATAGTTCGGTGTAATAAGCAGAATTGTTAACTGATGAGAATATAGGCCTTAGTCACAACCCCCTCCCCCAGTCCTACTGCTCACCCAATACAGTAATTGTTTTAGTTATGGTTGAGATGATTTTTTTTTTTTTTTTTTCTTATTACCCTAACACCACTAAAAGATCAGGTTAGGTAAGATCCAGAACCAGAAAACATATAAGTAGGAATTTGTTATTTTGTTGTATTGAGATGGTATAGAGGGATGCCTTCATGCAGTGGCACTGATATAACCATGTACCCAGTCTTGTTATCCCCTGAAAGGAGGAGGATTGACTGCAAGATAAGAGCTTGTAGTTCACTGGTTCACCTTCAGAGAAGCCTGGGACTACAGCAGCAGGAAAAACATCATATTGATAAAGATGATCAGATATTTATGATCATCAGCACAATAAGAAATATTACCATCATATTGATCTTTTTCCTGCTGTACTGTAACACTAGGGCCAATATTGTCATCAGTTAACTTCCTAATATCTCTTCCTATGCAGTTATTCTGCTTATTACTCTAGTAACGCAGTGTCTCTCTCCCTACCAGGCTGCAGCAATCCACTCTCCCTGTTGTCTAAGCTCCCCAGCTCACTGCTTCCAACATCCGTAATATCATCACAGCTAAAGTTTTATTTATTGACCATAGGTAGAAGATGGTCATGCAAATACTGCAGGTGTGTTTTGTACATATAAATGGTTGTATATTAATTGAACTGGACTAAAGTGATTATGTAAGGAACATTTTTACATTGCAGGTTGTGTGTGTGTGGGGGAGGTTCCATCATTGCTTTCTTTCTCTCTCTCTCTCTCTTTTTAATCCCAGGTTAGAGCTGTAGTACATATATAAAGACAGACTTGTGCTTAATGCTCAGCATGTTTCTTAGACACAGACATGAGTAAAGCTGGATCAGTGGATCTTTTTCTAAATGCTCCATTATGTCAATTTCTATGCATCAGGAGGACAATTTTCTAAAATAATTACAAGTAGTTAATTCATACTAAGTCACTGATGTGTGCTGGCAAAAAAATTGTGGCTTTTAACCACTTCACACTGAATTTTTCCTTAGGCCATTCAGACTGGGGCATAAAATGTTTGCTTTGAGAGACAACACTGCAAAAGCCAGTCAGTTTGCCATTAGTTTCTTGTGATGGCCTGAATGTTAAACAGATCCACAAAGGCTTCAAAGAATGTCAGAATAATAGTTTGTCTCAATGCACAACCAATATTGCTATACTGTTTTTACTCTAACTTGGCCTAAAATTAATCTCTTCCATTTTCATTGTACAGTAGTTGTAATGAGATTACTTAGAATATTGTGCTAGTCATGAGGAAGTGCTATGAAAATGATGTGTTCCTGGCATTGAAAGTTAAGGTGAAGAGAGTATAGCCATGTACTGTATATGTATAGTAAATGAATGTTTTGTATAAATAAACTCCTGTATGTACATTGTTAAAATCTTGTTTCAGTTGCCTGTCTATACCCTGTTTACCTTTACTTGGCCCAAATTTCTTTCAGTCTTTTATTCTTGTGCTAAGTACTGTTTGGAGTACAGCCATATGTGATGTTGGTATTGTCAATCAGTTATAACATTGTTCTGTATCACTGTATAATGTAAGTATTAGTGTACAATGTAACACTAAAGTTGCCACTACTCAAGCTGGCAGCAAAATAGTAATAACATCATATGGAAGGACATCAAAACTTCAATCTATAGCCCGACGCCCTAATCCCGCAAAGGGTGGCCGCAGACAAAACGCCTCCAAGTCACTCTGTCACCCACCATTTGACTCCCCTCCCCCCAGCTCACCCCCCCCTCCCTCATATACCTCTCAACTCCATCCCTCCACCTCATCCTCGGTCTACCCCTCCCTCTCCCTCCCTCCACCTCACCTACATACACCCTCTTAGTCAGTCTTTCATTCTCCATCCTCTCCACATGTCCAAACCACCTCAGTGTATTTCTCCTAATCTTTTCAACCACATCCACATCTACCCCACAACGTTCCTTCACTTCTTCATTCGTCAACCTGTCCCTCCACGTCACTCCACATGCTCCTCTCAAGTAACTCATTTCCACTGCTCTCACTCTTGACTTGTTCCCCTCTTGCAAGGTCCACGCCTCGCTTCCATACGTCAGGGTAGGGATCACAATACCATCATGCAGTGACTTCTTAACTTCCATACTCACCTCCCTATTTCTCATCACTGCTTTCAGTGTGCCAACAACCTTCCTTCCCTGCTGTACCCTTTCATGTACTTCATCCCCCAAAGTTCCATCCTTACTCATCACACTACCCAAGTACTTGAATGCACTCACATTCTCCATATCCTCACCATCCAACCTCACTGCACACTCTGTGACTTCATTCCTCTCAAACACCATAACTTTACTTTTTGTTTACATTAACTTTCAGCTTCCTCCTCCTACACACTGTCCCAAATTCATTCACCAAACCTTGCAACTCCCATTCATCTTCACTCAACAATACTGTATCATCAGCAAACAGCAACACCGGAAGCTTCCAAATCTCACCCTCATTCATTAGAGCCACCCCCACATCCACTGCCCTACCTTGCACCTCCTTTACAACCCCATCCATGTATATATTAAACAGCCATGGAGACATCACACAACCCTGTTTCAGTCCCACATTGAGATCAAAGAACTCACTCAGCTCACCATCCACTCGCACCGTAGCCCTAGCTCCCTCGTACATACTCTTCACAGCACTCAACAATTTCCCCTCCACTCCATATATTCTTAATACCTTCCACATACCTTGCCTATCTATTCTGTCATAAGGTATCTCCAAGTCCATGAAGGCAGCATACACTTTCCTTCCCTTCTCTAGATACTTCTCCACTAACCATCTTAGAACAAATATCTGATCTACACACCCTTTTCCCTTCCTAAATCCCCCTTGTTCTTCTCCAACTAGCTCCTCTGTCATATGCCTAACCCTATCAATGAGTATTCTACCATATATTTTACCAGTCACACTAAAAATAATAATAATAATAATTGTCACACATAGAGAAGCACTAGACATGTGGGATCATCCTGGCCTTTGCTAAACTAGTGAGGAACCTAATGCCTGACAATTCTTAGGGTGCTAAGCTGACGTACCCAATGGGTCCCTGGTAGAGTGACACTGCGTATAAAAATCCTTGGGGTGTGGCTGACTGACCAGGCCTGCATCTACAAAGGATATGGAAAGGAAATCTGGTTTACCTTTAACATCACTGCGCAATGAATGGCTGCAGATGTCTTGCAATTCTGTCCAGCATCATCATCATCACAGCAGCAGGCCACGTTGGTTCACTGCAAAGTAAAGGTTTCTCCCATCTTCTTCCTCTCTGGTGTATTGTCTGTCAGCAGGTTCCATCAATTTCCAGCCAACCTTGATGTCAGAACAAGATGGCACCATGACACTCACCATCCACTCCTCCATCTGACGACAAAAACCATTATCAGTGTCATCTTTGTTTTTTAATGGTTGCAACACGCTTGCATGCATCAGCCTACATCACCTAATGGCGCCTCTCCATGCAACTCAAACTCTAGCTGCCACCCTATTCAGTCCCTTATCCTTGGGGTCACAGTCAAAGACTTCATCCAAGGTGTTTTTCTGCCTACCTCTCACAACCCTACGGTACCTCTAACGATAATGTTTCTCACTTTCTGCACCCAACTGTCAAACTCCATCCTCTCCACATGCCCAAACCACCTCAATCTACCCCTCCTCATCACAACATCAACACATTCCAGTCCCATCCTACCTCTTAACTCTTCCATCGTAAACCTAGCCCCCCCAGGCCTCACACTCAAGGATGCACTGCACATCCACCTAATCACTGTCATTTCTGTGCATCTGAGCCTGCAAATATCCTCTTACTTCACTGCCCAGGTCTCACTACCATACAGCATTACACTCCTAATGCATGCCACATATAAAGATCCTTAAGCATGAAGGGAGAGCCCTCTCAATGTCAGGAGAGGCAAGAGCTCCCTGAACTTCTTCCAGCCACTACTCACCCTAGCCACAGAGCTAGCTCCAGCCCCACCTCCAGCACACAACATGTCTCCCAAATAACAAAACTCTTCCACACACTCAAGAGATTCACCAGCAAGATCAATCCTTTCACGTCTGACAATCTCCACCTGCTCACCCCGGCACGCCGTACACATAAAATCAGCATTATCTCGCAGTCTACCTCTCATACCACTACATCTCTTATGCACCCATTTATCACACACCGCACAAGATGGAATTACTTCCCACGCCCTTGTGGCAAACTGCACATGGCCACTCTCCCTCGTCTTTGACAGTACCGCCACCAACCCTAGATATCACTTTTGTTTTATCTGCATTTACCCTTAAACCCTTTTGCCCCATACCATCTCTCCACTTCCTAAACCTTTCCTCCGCCTCCCTTTCGTTCTCTGCAATCAACACCAAATCATCAGCATACAACAGCTCCCACGGGAGTCCGTTTCTAAAGTCACGTGAAAGGGCTTCAAGTACCATGATAAACAACATGGGACTCAAGACTGACCCCTGATGCACACCAACATTCACGGAAAACTCATCACTCAAATCTCCATTCACTCTTACCTGGGTGTGAGCACCCACATACATAGCCATAACCACCCTAACCAGCCACTCCTCCAAGCCAAGCTTTCTCATTGCCCACTTCACCACCTCTCTAGGGACTCTGTCAAAGGCCTTTTCCAAATCAACAAAAACAAAATACAGATCCCTTCTCCTACCAATATATTTTTCCTGAAGCTGTTGAACAATGAATATGGCATCAGTGGTCCCCCTACCTGGCATAAACCCAAACTGCATCTCATCAATATTCACTCTTTCTCTAATCATACCTTCTAAAACTCTCTCCATTACCTTCATTATCTGATCTAAAAGCTTTATACCTCTATAATTCCCTCTTTCCAGGGCATCACCCTTCCCTTTATACACATTTACAATTACACTCTTCAGCCAATCATCTGGGACAACACACTCATAAATAATCCTATTTATCAGGTCAGTGACTAAACTCACCCCTATATCGCCTGAGGCCTTCAACATTTCGGCAGTCAAGCCAGACACACCTGCTGCCTTCCCCACCCTCATCCTGCCTATTGCCTCACTCACAGTAGCAGTATCAATCAAAGGCCAAGGGCCAGACACTGGATCTGCTGGCTCCAAACCTTCCCTGTCCCAGTCAAACTCCTCATTCAACAACCGGTTATAATGCTCTCTCCATGCATCTTTAATATCCTCACTGTTCACCACTACCCTTCCTTCATCATTCTTCACACACTGCTCACCTATGATATCCCGATTATCCCTCTTCACCTGACCTGCCACCCTAAATATATTTTTCCTTTCCCCATGATTTAGGTTATCAAGTAATTGTCTCTGTGACTCAGACTTTGCCCTGTATACCTCTCTTCTAGCCCTACGCTTGGCAGCCAAATATTCCTCTTTGCTACCACCCTTCTTCCATTCCCGGAAAAGCCTTCTTTTCTCCTTAATTGCAGCTTCTACACCCTCATCCCACCACCAAGTTACTTTATGTCTTGGTGGTCCTCTTGTCCAGCCGCATGTTACATCAGTAACTCTCAAGAAATTGTTCTTGAGGGCTCTGTACTGTTCATTAACGCCTCTGTCTACAGCTCCCTGTTCAGCCACCACTCTCCTCAACTCGCTATAGAAAGCATCCCTTACTACTTGGTTTTTCAGCTTCCATATTTTCCTCCTAGGTACAGAAGTACAAATTAAGCATCACTCACCTTCTCACTCCATCCATGAAGGTGCCCTCATGCAGGTGTCCAGGCAACCACCCTTCCCCCCGTCAGGATCTCCCAGCAATAATGACTTCCATGGTTCAGCCAAGATCTGCAGCGCCTCCTTCTTGCTGCCTTCCTTACCGGGCTGATGCTTTCAGATATCAGCCTGTGAAAAGGATCACTCTAAGGAAAATATGCTGTGTGCCCATACATCTAGAGTTACTGTTTACATATTAAGAAAAAAAAATACTATGCTGGGTGGTAACCATATAACCAAATGTTGGTGCCTGGTGGTTTAGTGGGTAATTACAGTGCTCCAATCAGATTGAGCCGGTGCAAGTTTATATCCAAGGTGTGGTTGGGGTTCATTGCTTATGTAATGCCACTCAGGGATGAGTGAGGCTGGCCACTCTCATCTTTGCCTAGCCCTGGGCTCCTATGCTCCTCATGGGGCAATGTAGGATTGGATGATGAAAAAAAAATGAATGAAAAAAATAAAAATGAATTACTAACATTATGGTACCATTTACTGTGAGAGATTTGGTTAGATGGTGAACTCTGCCAGTCTGCTGGCAAGAATACCATACTTCACTCAGCACACACTTTGGTGCACACTGTTTCTTGGTTTTAATGAGATAAATTCAATATACACCTTTTCCTGAAACTAACTGATTCTACTACTTTCATTATTGTATATTCACCTGCTTTTCCACTTGCTAATCCTGTGATGCTTTGTTGGGTACAGCACACCACCATTTTACAACTGCCATGCATTTTTGAAACTCTCTATCTATCTACAGTATTGCCAGACGCCTTAATCCCGTAAGGGATGGTTACAAACAAATCGCTTCCATGTTGCCCTATCCCCGTGCTATTTCATTGCCCTGCTCCCAGCTCACACCCCTCTCTCTCATATACCTCTCCCCTCCATCCCTCCATCTCATCCTTGGCCTCCCCCTCCCTCTCTCCCCCTCTGCCTCACTCACATACACTCTCCTTGTCAGTCTCTCACTCTCCATCCTCTCCACACGGCCAATTGTTTAATGTATTTTGCACTGTAATCATGAAAGCAAGAAAAAGATCAGAGACTGGTAATGAGAAATCAGGCATCACAGTGACTGTATAATAAAAAAATGTTAAATTTGTATTGATCTCACAAGCAAATGACTGTACACTATAGTGACTGTATAACAAGGGTGTGTTGCATTTTTTATACTGACTGGCAAACAGTGGGTATACAGTGTTATTTTGTACTGGTTCCTCTCATCACCAGCAACAACCACTTCCTTTACCACTTCCTTACTTTGATGAAGGTAGATTAATGCTTAAAACTGCCAGCTTCATTGTCTCATTTTTCTTCCCTGCAGTGTGGCTGGGTTAGATGAGGTTACATTAATGCTTTGGGGAGTCTGAGGAGCAAAGGCACCCAGTCAGGTTAAGTTAGATGTGGTTAGGTTTGGATAAAACATGGGTTTTCCAATTTGTTATTCAATCCATTTGATATGAACCATCATTTTCCAGCAAAAATGTTTCTTTTCTCTGCATGGGTTCCTACATTCAACAGAGGGACGGAGGAGGCAGGAAAAACAGGGAAACGAGGCAATTCTGAAAATGAGTCAAAATGAACCACAAAAAATAATCAGAGAACCATTGTTTTATCCACAAAATTGTGTTTGCCTGAAAGTACAAATGTATTCTTTGGGGAGTTAAAATTGTGCAATAATGGGGTCATGACGTTATGGAGGATAATATCGCAGCACTACAGCATGTAACACACTGAAGAAAAATAACAACAAGAGCAGAAAATGAAACTCTTTACCCATCTCAGCAAGAAGAAATGCACAGGCTCTACCATGCCTTAAAGAGGTGGTGATAAAATCCTTCACTACACTGCACGGCCCATCTTGGTGAACAGTTCTGAGCATCGGCCACAGGTCTTGGTGTGAGGGTCATCGCTGCTTCACTGAGGTGTGGCTTTTGAACTGGCACTCACTCACAACATCCTGCCAAAAAGGAAACATGGAACGAGGTCTTTGTGAATGGCTAAGAGAATATGGGTCCTGTATGGCCGAGTATTCCAGTTCCCACCAGCCTTTGGCCATCAACGGGGCCTTCATTTCTTACACCACATTTATCTGATGCCCTATTTTACTCATCTCACCACAGCAGTGTTGCTAACTGTTGGGACATAACCCTGAACCTGGGAATTTTTTTTTTTTTACAAATTTTCAAAGACGTAGAGATGGAAAGACCATCCATCCATTGCCAGACGCCTCAATCCCATTCAGGGTGGCCACAAACAAATCGCCTCCACATCGACCTGTCCCTCGCCATTTCACTGCCCTGCTCCCAACTCACACCCCCCTCTCTCATATATGCCCAGGCAAAATTCTTAAAAACCTAGGGATTTCAGATATTCATTAATAATTAGTGGAATTTTTCATAAGAAAAACAGCCAATAAATACTGTCTTTTAAGCAGTTATAAAGAGTAAAGCTTTGCTGTTTTCTTTCCATTCAGGCCTTAAGTTAGCCATACTGCTGTGCTGATTACCAATGAAATCTGATACTGAAATGCCAAAAGCATTATAAACTGTTTCCTCAGAGCTGAAGATAAATTTCCACATCCAATTTCGTGGCAGGAAATATGACATCACTCTAAATATTTACTGTTCCTCTTTCATATAACGTATACTTTGTATTTTCACCCTCAGGTGCATCATGAATACTTAGAGGAATTATCTAGACAATGAAACATATTATCATTAACTATGCTGAAAACAAGCTATAAAAACTTTATTTTTCTTATTCTTAATATATAGGAGTTCAGAAAACTGGATGCACATTGAAAAAAAAAAAATAATAACTTTTTCTCTAAGAAACGTAATTAAATGCCATTGCATTCATTATTTGGGTTCTCCTTTCTCCATGAACCTTATTAATCACTTCATAAGAAACATACTATGTGCATTTCTTGTTGAAAAATAATTCATGTAGGGACGGGCTTAGGGGCTTTGACTTTAAACGTAAGGACTTTTGATTTCTTTAGGGATATTTGGACCAAAAATGAATTTTCGGGTTGACAACACCATACCAGAATAAGATTTCTCAGATGCAGTGCGCCCATATTAATGCGTTGATCTTATACTACCAAAATATACTGATGCCAGCCTAAGTTACCCCTCCCCTTCCGACGGATCGGGATTGGAGGATACAGCTTACTTCCAGCAATTCTCTGAACAACATAATCACAGTACATGACTTACCTTAATGTAATGGTGTCTGCATCTTCCACAACACGAAAAAACAGCCATCCAGTGTGTGTCCCAGTGAAATTCAACAGCATTATTTTCCCAGTGAAATTCAACGGCATTATTGTCCCAGTGAAATTCAACGGCATTATTGTCCCAGTGAAATTCAACGGCATTATTGTCCCAGTGAAATTCAACGGCATTATTGTCCCAGTGAAATTCAACGGCATTATTGTCCCAGTGAAATTCAACAGCATTATTGTCCCAGTGAAATTCAACGGCATTATTGTCCCAGTGAAATTCAACGGCATTATTGTCCCAGTGAAATTCAACAGCATTATTGTCCCAGTGAAATTCAACGGCATTATGCCACTACATGCAATGCACATGCCATACTGTTTATTTTAAGTCTATACTTCCACTGTAAAGACCATCACACTGGAGGCTAAGAAAGGATCGGAATCTCTTCCCGAATCTGTCCTGAGGCCGAACTGTCTTGTTAGTGTTGTGACGGCGAATATCACTTACGGCGAATTATCCCGAAACTGTTTCAAATATGAAATCAAGAATTGTGGAAGGCAGGATAAAATATATACAGAATATAGAAGAAAGAGGAAATGAACTATTGGAAAAAATATGGACTGCAATAAAAGAGGACCAGAAAAACCAGTGGAGAAAAATATCACTGAAATATATGGAAGAAAGTGGAATAGAAATTAGAAACCTGAAAAAGATTAAAGTAGTGGAAATAAAGCAAAGAATTAGAGAGAAAGATACAATAAAGTGGAAAGAACAGATGGAAAGTAAAGAGTCATTAGTGATATATAGAAAGTGGAAGGAAGAAATAAAAGAAGAACCATGTTATGATAACAGACCCTCTTCAGTAATATGGTATAGAGCTAGAAGTAACTGCTTACCCCTCCAGAACACAAAGAGGCATCAAGGAGAACACACAATATGTAAGCTGTGCCAGGTACAAGAAGAAAACCTGACCCATTTTATACTATTTTGCCCATGTTTACAGGAATAAGAAACAGGATTGTAGAGCTACAGAGACCCAGAATAGAAGACGAAGAACTGTGGTATATGTATGCACTCACGAATGTTTGGTACTTAATTTAAATTTGTGCCCTCCTCTTCAGCTAGACATCCATGGAAGTGTAGTATAGTAGCCTATAAGGTCTCTTGTGTCACTACTGTGGTATAAGTTAGGTTGAATGAGGTCTGGGTGGGTTAATGCATAAAACATCCCATTATAATTGCCAGGTAACTTATATCAGCAATGAAAGTGTACTTTTACCCAAAAAAATTCTGGTAAATGTACACTTTAAGCAGCAGAAAGACCTTACCAGTTCAGTTTGTACCGTTTTCCTCCAGTTTGTTTTCTGTATTTTTCTGATTATTTTCAGGATGATAAATGACCTTCATCTTCTGGGTATAAAGGACCACAGTTGAGGACATGACCCACTGCCCTTCCTCAGCCGATGGTGCAGTGTTTCGGTCACAGGCGGGTGAGCTGCCTTGACGATTGCAGGAATCCACACAGCAGGCGCATACCTTGTAGACGTGTATCAGGGTCACCAGAGCCACCACCAAGTAGCAGAGGGAGGCAGAGCTTTTCCTGCTTAATTTTGTCCCCCTTGTTGTTATGATGTTCCTTAAGCCCTACCTGTGAGTGTTTGTTTCTGGCATAGTGGAACAGACTCAAATGTACCCAAAGGCATTTACTTTTCCCATTTCATTTCTTTTTCTTTTTTTACCATTTTGGATGTAAAAGTGATTTTTTGTGTTGTCATTGTATCCTACTTACTATCCATGTCTCTTTTGCTGTACTGACGATTGTTTTGTGGAGTGGATTTTGTTTCCAATTTGAAATGAGGAAGGATGGAAGTTTAGAGGAGGCAGTGCAACAAGGACAAAAGGTTGCTGGTTCTTTGAAAGCAGTGATAAGAAACAGGGAAGTGAGCATGGAAGTGAAAAAGTCACTGCATGACAGTATTGTGATACCAACTCTAATGTATGGAAGTGAAGCTTGGACGTTGTTGGAAGGACACAAGTCAAGAGTGAAAGCAGTGGAAATGAGTTATTTGAGAGGAGCCTGTGGAGTCACATGGAGAGACAGGCTGACGAATGAGGTAGTGAAGAAGCGTTGTGGACGTGGATGTGGATGTGATAGGAAGCGTTAGGAGAAATACACTGAGGTGGTTTGGCTGTGTGGAAAAGATGGAGAGCAAGAGACTAACAAGGAGGTGGAGGGGGGGAGAGGGAGGGGGAGACCAAGGATGAGATGGAGTCAAAAGGTATGTGAGAGAGGGGGGTGTGAGCTGTGGGAGAGGGCAACAAAATGGCAGGGGACAGGGCGACATGGAAGCTATTTTTGTGTGCACACCCCTTACAGGATTAAGGTGTCTGGCTATAGATAGATTATAATTATTAGTATTGTGATTATAATTGTTATTAATGTACCGGTATTGTTCATCATATCACCAAGTAGGGTAATAATTATTATTATTATTATTATTGTTATTTTCCATCCATCATCCAATCCTACATTGCCCCATGAGGAGTGTAGGAGCCCGGGGCTAGGCAGTTGGTCCCGACATTTAAGATGAGAGTGACCAGCCTCACTCATCCCTAAGTGGCATTACATGAGCAATCAACCCCAACCACCTCTTGGATTTTTATTATTATTGTTATTAGTGGTGGGTGGTGGCAACCATCATCCACTCACTTGATGTAGTGCTGCCTACTTCTTCCTTAGCCTTTATCATTCTTTTTCTGTGCCTGTCCTCCTCTCTTCCTATTTCTCCCATCTTTCCTGTCACTTCTTATTGCTTTTCTTTCCTTTACAGGTGGCTTTACGAGTGATAAGCCAATGGTTTCCTGTAAGCCAAGAAACCATTTACAGCGCTGGGTGGTAACCATATAACCAAACCATATGTGGGTTGGTGGAGGGTTAGTGCCCCTCCCTGTAAAACAAATACCAGTAACTCAAAGTCAAATGGCCACCCCTTATGGGATTATGGCATCTGGCAATAGAAAAAAAAAATAATAAACTAGTTATTATTATCTCTCGGATACATTTATGTGAAGCTACAGAATGTGGTGAAAGTTTTTGGCATATCAGATAGAGCCAGGATTCTGGGGTCTTGAATGATGAGTGAATGGAAGTGTGGCCCATTGGACTGGGCAACCTTGGGCTGTCTGGATGTTGCTACTCCTCACCCTGCCTAGGGTTTGAAAGGAGGTGCGGATGATGGTGATGATGATGATTATTATTATTATTATTTATTTTATTATTATTATTATTATTATTGTACATCTAGCTCTTCTACTCCATACAGCATATAACCTGAGGCCCGGCAGTTCCCCTTGCACACAACAGATGGCCCCACACACCTCTTTCCTTTATACAGTAAGTACCATATCTCTGTAAGTACCTTATCTTGGTAAGTACAGTATTTGTAATAGGGAATTACAGTAGGGCTGAGGCAACTACTGTATATTGGTGTATGTGGGTAGATCAGAATTCCATATACAGTACAGGTATTATTATTATTATTATTATTATTATTATTATTATTATTATTGTCTTCATCATTACTGTTACTATTGTTACTATTACTATTATTATTATTATTATTTTGTGATAGATGAGGGCACTCACCATCCACTCACTCAGTATAGTGCTGCTTTGGGTGTCTGCCTATTCCTTCCATCCTCTTCTGTCTTTTCTTCATTCTTTCCTTGTCCTACTGCCTACGGGTAACTTTACACTCCCTCTTCTGTCTTTCTTTCATTCTTTCCTCTTCCTTCTGCCTGTGCGTGACTCTACACTGAGTGACAAGCCATATGGTTTCCTGTACACTTTAAACCATTTACTATGCTGGGTGGTAACCATATAACCAAATTATGGCGCCTGGTGGTTTAGTGGGTAATTGCGGCGCTCCAATCAGATTGAGCCGGTGAAGGTTTATATCCAAGGGGTGGTTGGGGTTTATTGCTCATGTAATGCCACTCAGGGATGAGTGAGGCTGGTCACTCTCATCTTAAATGTCAGGACCAACTTGTCTAGCCCCGGGCTCCTATGCACCTCAAGGGGCAATGTAGGATTGAATGATGGATGGATGGATCTGCATGTTATCTCCATTGTATCTACATATTATCTGTTGTATCTATAATTTTTCTGCCTTTTACCTATTGGATATTATATATGCAGTAATCTCTTAATTATCCAGATGACCACCACCCAGACCATCCACTACCCAGACCATCCACTACCCAGACCATCCACTACCCAGACCATCCACTACCCAGACCATCCACTACCCAGACCATCCACTACCCAGACCATCCACTACCCAGACCATCCACTACCCAGACCATCCACCACCCAGACCATCCACCACCCAGACCATCCACTACCCAGACCATCCACTACCCAGACCATCCACTACCCAGACCATCCACTACCCAGACCATCCACTACCCAGACCATCCACTACCCAGACCATCCACCACCCAGACCATCCACTACCCAGACCATCCACTACCCAGACCATCCACCACCCAGACCATCCACTACCCAGACCATCCACTACCCAGACCATCCACTACCCAGACCATCCACTACCCAGACCATCCACTACCCAGACCATCCACCACCCAGACCATCCACTACCCAGACCATCCACTACCCAGACCATCCACTACCCAGACCATCCACTACCCAGACCATCCACTACCCAGACCCTGTCACCTGGCTGGTACAAACCATAATTCATACAGTTTTTCCCACTATCTGGACAAAACGCTGGCGTCCGTTTAGAAATTACGGTCACACAAAAAATTTCCACCAGGACCAGCGGGAATAGCCCGGTGGTGCTGCTGTGTCTGGCTTGTTGTTTTTTGCCTTCAGATAACAGAGGAAAGAAAAACAAATGACCTGCTGCCTCATAACAAAGATCCTTAACCCCTTTCAGCTGTGTTGATGGCAAGTGTAAGTCAGATTGGAGTGTTGATTTGACTAGTAACCAAGGAGACTCATTCCTGCCTCATAACAAAGATCCTTAACCCCTTTCAGCTCTGTTGATGGCAAGTGTAAGTCAGATTGGAGTGTTGATTTGACTAGTAACCAAGGAGACTCATTCCAGCCTCATAACATAACCCCTTTCAGCTGTGTTGATGGCAAGTGTAAGTCAGATTGGAGTGTTGATTTGACTAGTAACCAAGGAGACTCATTCCTGCCTCATAACAAAGATCCATAACCCCTTTCAGCTCTGTTGATGGCCAGTGTAGTCAGATTGGAGAGTTGATTTGACTAGTAACCAAGGAGACTCATTCCTAAACAAAGCATTGTAACCCCTTTCAGCTGAGTTGATGGCCAGGTGTAGTCAGAGTGAAGGATAAATTGGACTAGTAACCAAGGAGACTCACACCTGGTATTTTCCATCTCTGTTTCCCCCACAGGAGCATATATAAGTAAAAGCTCCCTAACAAATTTTCCTAAGTGATTTATTTTGCATATCACACCTCACTGTCCTGTGCTACATAAATCCTTCCTATATCACCAAAGCTCCCTAACACCTTTTCGTAAGTGATTTATTTTGCCTATTACACCATACTGTCCTGTGTTACATAAATCCTTCCTATATCACCAAAGCTCCCTAACACCTATTCTTAAGTGATTTTGCTCATTACACCTTTCTGTTGTGTGTTACATAAATCCTTCCAACACCACCAAAACTCCCTAACACCTTTTCCCAAGTGATTTATTTTGCTTATTAGCTACACCTTACTTTCTTGTGTTACATAAATCCTTCCTGTATCATCAAAGCTCCCTAACACCTTTTCCTAAGTGATTTATTTTGCATATTAGCTACACCTTACTGTCTTGTGTTACATAAATCCTTCCCATATCACCAAAGCTCCTTAACACCTTTTCCTAAGTGATTTTTTTTTCCCAATATCACCATCACCTTTTCCTAAGTGATTTATTTTGCGTATTACACCTTACTGTCTTGTGTTACATAAATCCTTCCTATATCACCAAAGCTCCCTAACACCTTTTCCTAAGTGATTTATTTTGCGTATTACACTTTACTGTCTTGTGTTACATAAATCCTTCCTATATCACCAAAGCTCCCTAACACCTTTTCCTAAGTGATTTATGTTGCGTATTACACCTTACTGTCTTGTGTTACATAAATCCTTCCTGTATCACCAAAGCTCCCTAACACCTATTCTTAAGTGATTTATTTTGCTTATTACACCATACTGTCCTGTGCTACATAAATCCTTCCTATATCACCAAAGCTCCCTAACACCTTTTCTTAAGTGATTTATTGTGCTTATTACACCTTACTGTCCTGTGTTACATAAATCCATTTATCACCAGCAAAGCTCCCTAACACCTTTTCCTAAGTGATTTATTTTCTCGCATCCTTCATGTATCACCATAACTCCCAAACACCTTTTCCTAAGTGATTTATTTTACCTACTACACCTTACTGTCCTGTGTTACATAAATCCAGCAAAGCTCCCTAACACCATTTCCTAAGTGATTTATTTTGCCTATTACACCTTACTGTCTTGTGCTACATAAATTCTTCTAAATCCTTCCTATATCACCAAAGCTCCCTAACACCTTTTCCTAAGTGATTTTTTTTTTTTTTTGCCCCTTCCAGTATCACCAAAGCTCCCTAACACCTTTTCCAAAGTGATTTATTTTGCTTATTACACCTTACTCTCCTCTGTTACATAAATCCTTCCAGTTTCACTAAAGCTCCTTAACACCTTTTCCTAAGTGATTTTTTTTCTTCCTATATTTTCCATCCTTCCAGTATCACCAAAGCTTCTTAACACCTTTTCCTAAGTGATTTTTTTTTTCTCTGTATTTTCCATCCTACCTGTATCACCAAAGCTCCCTAACATCTTATCCTAAGTGATTTTTTTTTATTTTTTTCTATATTTTCCATCCTTCCAACACACCAAAGCTCCCTAACACCATTGCTTAAGTGATTTATTTTGTTGCACAGGAGTCAGAATATGGCCCCCCTGAGGTGAAGGCATGGAGACAGTCATAAGAAAGTGCACACAGAAATGGACATCAAGCTGCCCCCCCCCCACTCCCTCCACCCACCTCCCATAGTAAATATGAAGGTGTGTGTGTGTGTGTGTGTGTGTGTGTGTGTGTGTGTGTGTGTGTGTGTGTGTGTGAAATTCTGTAATACCTAGGATTGTGTGTGTGTGAGTGTGTGTGTGTGTGTGTGTGTGTGTATGTGTGTGTCAAATTCTGTAATACCTAGGATTGTGTGTGTGTGTGTGTGAGAGAGAGAGAGAGAGAGAGTGAGTGTGGGGAGAGAGAGAGAGTGTGTGTATATTCTTAAGTGATTTATTTTGTATATCTCACTGTCCTATTCTGTGGTACATAAACCCTTCCAATATCACCAAAGCTCCCTAACACCTTTTGCTAAGTGATTTATTTTGTGTATCTTACTGTCCTATTCTGTGGTACATAAACCCTTCCAATATCACCAAAGCTCCCTAACACCTTTTGCTAAGTGATTTATTTTGTGTATCTTACTGTCCTATTCTGTGGTACATAAACCCTTCCAATATCACCAAAGCTCCCTAACACCTTTTCCTAAGTGATTTATTTTGTTTACTGTCCTATTCTGTGGTACATAAACCCTTCCATTATCACCTAAGCTCCCTAACACCCTTTTCCAAGTGATTTATTTTGTGTATCTTACTGTCCTATTCTGTGGTACATAAACCCTTCCAATATCTCCAAAGCTCCCTAACACCTTTTCCTAAGTGATTTATTTTGTGTACCTTACAGTCCTGTTGTGTGTTAAATCCCTCCAATATCACCATACTCTGCATAAATAACATACAACAGGATACTGCCCAGCCATATCAAGAAATAAACCACTAAGGAAAAGGTGTTAGGGAACTTTGAATGTAAGTTGATCATACAAACATAATTTTGATTGATAGTTATTTTCAAATGAGTTGGTTTTGGATGAGAGAGAGAAGGTAGATAGATAGATAAATAGATAGATAGATTGATAGTTTTCTGTAGATGACACAGTATTTTATGAGCTTAGAGGAGAGAGAGAGAGAGAGAGAGAGAGAAAGAGAGAGGGAGAGAGAGGCAGGCAGGCAGGGAGGGAGGGAGGGAGGGAGGGAGAGAGAGAGAGAGAGAGAGAGAGAGAGAGGGAGGAAGGGAGGGGGGAGAGAGAGAGAGAGGGAGGAAGGGAGGGGGGAGAGAGAGAGAGAGGGAGGGAGGGAGAGAGAGAGAGAGAGAGAGAGAGAGAGAGAGGGGGGGAGGGAGGGAGGGGGAGGGAGAGAGAGAGAGAGAGGATGGGTGGATTGATAGATATTTGTTTTCATATGACTCAATATTTGATTAGAGTTCAGAAAGAAAACATTGCTTTCCAAACCCAAAATTGGCGCTATGGTTACCACCCAACCGCCCTCCACACCACTCTTCTCGCCCCCTATTCTTCTCGGCAGTTCTTTCACCCCACTGGTAAGGTACATCATCATCATTGTCATTATCATCATCATCATCATCACCACCACCACCACCACCACCATCCATACTATCTGCAGGAGGTTATATGTAGTTCTGTTAAGGAAGCTCCCTAACTCCATATCTTGATTGATTTATTTTGCTTATTTCACCTTACTGCCAGTGCTATGAACTGTTTGACTTTTCATTCAGTACATATATGGTCACTTGAAGTTTGCATTACATCAAATGAGTGGATGGTGGGGACTCAAGCCTACTCCTTAGCATATGTTTAAGTGCTGTTTATTCTTACAGCAAGGTGTGGTGCAGTCCTCCTCCACCCCAGCCACCACCACCACCACCACCACCACACCACACACTCCACTTCTTCGCAAATACTCCACCTCGAAAATCCACACATGCATTCCACTGACTATCTGCCAACCCTGTGGAATGAGGTGAGTAGATAGACAGATAGATATATAGAGAGAGGATAGATAAAGTTGGATAGATAGAGAGACAGGCAGAGAGAAAGTTTGTATGTTAAGTGATGTTAATATACTGGTGTCTGCCTTGCTGAGAGAGAGAGAGAGAGAGGGGGTAGATAGATGGATGGATAGATGGAAGGGTGGGAGATAGATAAAGATGGATGGATAGACACAGACAGATAGACTGAGAGAAAGTTTGTTTAAGTGATATTGATATACTGGTTCTTCCTTGCTGACAGAGAGACAGACAGACAGAGAGAGAGAGAGAATAGAGTAGGATGGCTAGATAGATAGAGAGGAGGGGTAGGCAAGGTGGATGTGTAGAGAGAGAAGAAAGAAAGGAAAGTTGAAGGAAAAGGGGGAAGGAAGGAAGGGAGAGAGGGAGAGGGATGGAGAGAGAATTGAAAGGAAGGGGGAAGGATGGAAGAGAAGGAAGGGAGAGAGAGAGAGAAGAGTTCAGTGTAGTGTGTGTGTGTGCGTGTTCTTACCTAATTGTACTTTGACAGGATGAAAGAAAGGGGGAAGGATGGAAGAGAGCAAAGGGAGAGAGAAAGAGAGAGAGAGAGAGAGAGAGAGAGGAGTTCAGTGTAGTGTGTGTGTGTGTGTGTGTGTGTTCTTACCTAATCATACTTGGACAGGGTTGAGTCAAGCTAGTTGTGTCGCGTCTCTTTACACTGTTTTATCATGTTTTTATCTTATTTTTATCCTGGTAGTGGTAGGCGGCGGTGACCATCATCCACTCACTTGATGTAGTGCTGCCTACTCTTCCTTAGCCTTTATCATTCTTTTTCTGTGCCTGCCCACCTCTCTTCCTATTTCTCCCATCTTTCCTGTCACTTCTTATTGCTTTTCTTTCCTTTACAGGTGGCTTTACATTGAGTGACAAGCCAAATGGTTTCCTGTAAGCCAAGAAACCATTTACAACGCTGGGTGGTAACCATATAACCAAACCATACGTGCTCCCTACATGTCAACAAGTGGGTTGGTGGAGGGTTAGTGCCCCTCCCCGTAAAACAAATAACTCGAAGTCAAATGGCCACCCCTTACGGGATTATGGCGTCTGGCAATAGATAGATAGATAGATTTTATCCTGTTATATGGCACACACAACTTCTTCCTGTCATATATTCCACTGATCTATTGCCCTGTCTGCTGGATATTCTCACCTCTTTCTTAAATATTTTCTTATATAATTTCTTGCTGTGTTGTCGTGAAGGTGTTTGTGTAGGTGCCATATATTCCATACGTACCTTATATTCATCAAGTTTGGCCATGTGGAGAGGATGGAGAGTGAGAGACTAATGAGGAGAGTGTGTGTGAGTGAGGTGGAGAGGGGGAGAGGGAGGGGGAGGCCAAGGATGAGATGGAAGGATGGAGTGGGGAGGTATATGAGAGAGGGGGGTGTGAACTGGGAGCAAGGCGGTGAAATGGTGAGGGACAGGGCGACATGGAGGTGATTTGTTTGTGACCACCCCTTACGGGGTTAAGGCGTCTGGCAATAGATAGATAGATATACATTCATGTCAAAATTTCCTTTCCCTTCGGTATGTTTATATGGCATGATCCTATGGCCTCTTCTCCTTCTCTCTTCTATCTATCTATCTATCTATCTATTGCCAGACGCCTCAGTCCCATTCGGGGTGGCCACAAACAATTCGCCTCCACGTCGCCCTGTCCCCTGCCATTTCACTGCCCTTCTCCCAACTCACGCCCCCCTCCTTCATAGACCTCTCAACTCCATCCCTCCACCTCATCCTTGGTCTCCCCTCCCTCTCCCCCCTCCACCTCACCTACATATACTATCTATCTATCTATCTATAGCCCGACGCCCTAATCCCGCAAAGGGTGGCCACAGACAAAACGCCTCCAAGTCGTTCTGTCACCCACCATTACCCTCCCCCCAACTCACTTACCCCTCCCCCATATACCTCTCAACTCCATCCCTCCACCTCATCCTGGGTCTACCCCTCCCTCTCCCTCCCTGCACCTCACCTACATATACTACTGGTGTATATTCAAGTGCTGGGCGTATGAGTGATGTAATTACTGTATATTCTTCACCATCGCCTCCTTGATGTATGTAAAGGCAACTCTCATATTCACTAATAGGTTATACAGGTTCCTTATTTTATCACGTATATGGTCTTCTGGTGAGTGTCTGCTGGTAGGTGGGGACACTTGCCATCCACTCACTCAATGTAGTGCTGCTCTCGATTGACTGCCCTTTCTTCTCTTCCATCCTTGTTTCCTTCCTTCCTCTTCTGTCTTTCTTTCCTTCATTCTTCCCTCTTCCTTCTGCCTGTGGGTGACTCTACATTGAGTGACAAGCCAAATGGTTTCCTGTACACCAGGAAACCATTTTCTACGCTGGGTGGTAACCATATAACGCTATTATGGCACCTGGTGGTTTAGTGGGTAATTACAGCACTCCATTCAGATTGAGCCGGTGCAGGTTTATATCCAAGGAGTGGTTGGGGTTTATTGCTCATGTAATGCCACCCAGGGATGAGTGAGGCTGGTCACTCTTATCTTAAATATCAGGACCAACTTGCCTAGCCCTGGGCTCCTACGCTTTTCATAGGGAAACACTGGGTTGGATGGTGAATGAATGAATGATAAAATCTTTCTCTTGTCTGATACTGGTAAACTGTTGCTGCCTACTTTGTAGTCCCAGTCAGGCCTCTTTACACTCTTTCCAATATTTATTACATGGCATTTTTCTGCACTGTGGGGGCACTCACCATCCACTCACTTGATGTAGTGCTGCTCTCGGGTGCCTGCCTTTTCCTCTCTTCCTTCTGTCCTTCCTTCTTTCCATCCATCCATCCATCCTTCCTTCCTTCCATCCTTCCTTCCATTTGTCTTTCTTTCCTTCATTCTTTCCTCTTCCTTCTGTCTATGGGTGACTCTACACTGAGTGACAAGCCAGATGGAGGGAGGCAGTTGATATGAACAAATCAGTAACAACAATACACAAGACAGAGGAAGGAAATAAAGAATGAAAGAATTAGATATAACTGAAATGAGCGTTATCATGAAAATTATAAATAAAGGAGTGTATGCGAGTGAGGTGGAGGGGGGAGAGGGAGGCCAAGGATGAGATGGAGAGGGGAGAGGGAGGGGGAGGCCAAGGATGAGGTGGAGAGGGGAGAGGGAGGGGGAGGCCAAGGATGAGATGGAGGGGGGAGGGAGGGGAGGCCAAGGATGAGATGGAGAGGGGAGAGGGAGGGGGAGGCCAAGGATGAGATGGAGAGGGGAGAGGGAGGGGGAGGCCAAGGATGAGGTGGAGAGGGGAGAGGGAGGGGGAGGCCAAGGATGAGATGGACGGGGGAGAGGGAGGGGGAGGCCAAGGATGAGATGGAGGGATGGAGTGGAGAGGCATATGAGAGAGGGGGGTGTGAGCCGGGAGCAGGGCAGTGAAATGACAGGGGACAGGGCGACATGGAGGTGATTTGTTTGTGGCCATCCTTTATGGGATGAAGGCATCTGGCAATAGATAGATAGATACAACACTCATTTCTCTCATTTTGTTTTTCAAGTCACGTCTGCTGACATTATTTTCAATATTTTTTTTTCACCTCTGTTGTCAGTACCTCATTCCTCTTTTTTTTTTTTTTTTTTTTTGCCTCGTATTGTAATTCCCTTTTAATGTCTAAGAATTCATCCATTAACTTCTTGACTCTTTCTGCTAACCTTGTAAATATTCCACATCCACCAAGTCACAATAGAAGGGATCCACTTTACAGTTCTCTCTCTTTCCCAGTTTGTCTGAGAATGCCAGCGTTGCAGTCTTATAATCATTTTTTTTTTATAACAGAACGCAAGAAAAAACAAATGAATAAAAAAAATAATCCATCCACCATATTTCTGGTGTCCTCCATGCACAGAAAATCTGTAACAGTTGGACTTGAACAGCTGTGGGTTGAAGTTTGTGAGGAAACAACTCTGGGGAAGCGAGTTCCCGAGAGATGCAGTTCGGGGAATGAAAGATTTCTGATAGGCAGAAGTTGTGCAATATGGTTGAGTGACATTCCAGTCATGAGCGCTACCAGATGCCCGTGTAGCACGAGGGAAGGCATGGAGAGGTGGCACCATGGACGCAACTTCGTCTGAGCATTTGCCATAAAAGTATCTGTAAAATAATGCAAGGGAGGCAACATTCCTTCTTACTTGCAGGGGAGGTAGTTTATATGTAATGGCAGGGTTGTTAATGCTTCTAACAGCTTTATTCTGAATATTGTCTAGTTGTTTTAATGTAACGCTAGTCAGCCAGCTGCTTGTTGCTGCTGTCACCCGTTGCATGTTTGTCACTTATTTATCTTTTTCTGGCTGCTTCTGCTACATAAAACACACCAGTTTATTGAGCCTGTTTTGCCTTATTCACTCATTTTGCAATAGGGACAGGAGCTTTTTAAATGCTAGGAAGAAGGAACCAAAGGCCAGGAGCCCACAAACTGTTCCTTCCAAGAAAAACATCAACAACAGCTTGACCAGTCTATCTGTCTGTCTAGTGGCAGACACCCCAATCCCACAAGGGGTGGCTACAAACAAATTGCCTCCATGTCACCCTGCCCCCTGCCATTTCACTGCCCTGTTCCCAGCTCGCACCCCCCTCATATACCTCTCCACTCCATCCCTCCATCTCATCCTCGGCCTCCCCCTCCCTCTCACCTCCCCTCATGTACACTCTCCTCGTCAGTCTCTCACTCTCCATCCTCTTCACATGGCCAAACCACCTCAGTGTATTTCTGCTAACACTTTCCATCACTTGACCAATACTGCAAATAACACACTTAGCCAGCTGGTGATTTGCCCATTGTTGATGCCGGAGCACCATCTGGCATCTGTCCTGTCTGACTGCTTGTGTGTGTACCTGTCTGTGTGTGTACCAATGTCTCTGTGTGTACCTCTGTCTGTATGCATGTGTGTATATCTGTTGTACATATTGCTGTGTATGTTACATCTCCTTGTGTATGCATCTGTGTGCATCTGTGTATGTATGTGTGTGCATATCTGTCTGTGCATACCTCTGTCTGTGTGTATGTGTGTGTATCTTTTGTACATATACTGCATATTGCTGTGACATACGTACATCTCCATGTGTACCGGTACCCTTCCCGATGTGTATGTGTGTATGTATGTGTGTGCAGCTCTGTCTCTGTGTCTGTGTGTACCTCTGTTACCATGTACATTCTTTATGTACGTCAGTCTTCGTGTACGTTTTCTTGTTGCAGTGTGGTAATACTACATACACAGAGAGAGGAAGGGAGTATGTGCGTTTATCTGTATCTGTGTGTACCTCTCTCTCTTTGTGTATGTATTTGTCTCCATGTGTACCCTTTTATGTACCTCTTTCTATTTATGTGCATTTCCATGTGTACGTATGCCTTCATGTACGTTTTCTCATTGCAGTGTGCCAGTGCAGCGACATGGAGACAATTGCAACAGAGAGAGGAGGAGATTATGTGTATATATGTATGTATGTGTGTGTATCTCTGTCTGTCTGTTCATGTGCACCTCCATGCGTACATATGCCTTCATGTACGTTTTCTCATTGCAGTGTGCCAGTGCAACGACATGGAGACACCTGCAACGGAGAGACTGGCCTATGCAATTGCCACACCAAGGGCATGACTGGAGCTACTGTGCACAGGTCAGGCTACTGGGACTACATCTATCTGTTTATCTATCTATCAGGGTGGTTGTGTATCTATCTGTCTGTTTTACTATCTATCATTCATTATGTAGGAGAGCCATTGCAAGGATCAGGCTGCTGTGAGTCTATCTATCAATTTATCTATCTCAGGGGGTCTGGCTGGTATTGTATCTATCTGCCTACCTGGGTCTGTTTATCTATCTGGCTCTATATTTTACAAGGATCATGTTTTTGTATCTATCTGTCTATCTATTGGGCTGGTTATCTATCTATCTTGCTCTATCTATTTATTATCTATCTGGCTCCATCTATCTACACGTATCATTATCTATCTGGCTGGTTATCTATCTATCTGGCAAGTTATCTATATTTTGCTCTGTCTATCATTCTTATTGGGAGAGCCATGCTTCTGTGAGTATATCTATCTGTTTATCTATCAGGCTCACTATCTATCTGTCTGTGTATCTATCAGGGTGGCTGTCTATCTATCTAGGTCTCAATCTGGCTATCTGTCTCTGGCTGTCACCTTATGTATCTATCTTGCTATCCATCTCTGTCTATTGCAAGAGTCATGCTTTGGAATATATCTATCAGTTCATCTATCTATCTGGCTGCTTGTCTATCTGTCTGTCTGTCTGTCGGGTAGGTATGTCTATCATTGTCTACTTGTTTATCTATCTCTATCTATCTATCAGGCTGGTTGTGTATCTATCTGCCTATCTATCATTCTGTTTTTCTACGTGTACTCATCATGAAGGATTGTTTTTGCCTCTGTCTATTTATCTATCTATCTATCTGTCTGTTACCCTCTGTCTGTCTATCAATATAACTTGTGTTATTCTCTCTCTCTCTCTCTCTCTCTACGTACTCTATATATATTGACTCAGTCAGATACGTTTATGTGAAGCTACAGTCTATCTATCTATTGCCAGACACCTCAATCCTGTTTGGGGTGGCCACAAACAAATCGCCTCCAAGTCGCCCTGTCCCCCGCCATTTCACTGCCCTGCTCCCAACTCACACCCCCCTCTCTCATATACTTCTCCACTCCATCCCTCCATCTCATCCTCGGCCTCCCCCTCCCTCTTCCCCCCTCCACCTCACTCACATACACTCTCTTCGTCAGTGGTGAAAGTTTGCTGATGTATCCGATAGAGCCAGGATTCCGGGGGCTTGAATGATGAGTGAATGGAAGCGTGGCCCATTGGACTGGGCAGATTTGGGCTGTCTGGATGTTGCTACTCCTCACCCTGCCCTAGGGTGGGAAAGGAGGTCCGGATGATGATGATGATGATAATGATTATTATGATTATTATTGTTATTACTGTATTATTATTATTATTATTATTATTACTGTATTATTATTATTATTACTGTATTATTATTATTATTATTATTATTACTGTATTATTATTATTATTACTGTATTATTATTATTATTATTATTATTATTATTACTATTATTATTATTATATTGCCATTGCTATCACTATTAATATTACTATAATAATAAATATTTCTTATAATTACACCCATCATTGTCATTATTATTATTATTATATATTTTTTTTCCTTACAGACAACCTCCAGCCAGGCCACTCAGTTCACCTTTAATCTATCGCAGATCAGAAATAGACACATCTGACCAATTAGTCCCCCCCCCCCTCCAGTGAAGACCGTTGTTGATAGGGACTCTGATAGCAAAGGACACCTCCGGGGCAAGTAGGTACCATCCACTCACCTGATGTAACAATAGATTGATTGATATAGATGCAAAAATTGATTATTACATAATTCATATTGGTTATTTATCTATCTATCTAGCTCTGTTTATCTATCTAATAGGTACCATCCACTCACCTGATGTAACAATAGATTGATTGATATAGATGCAAAAATTGATCATTACATAATTCATATTGGTTATTTATCTATCTATCTAGCTCTGTTTATCCATCTAATAGGTACCATCCACTCACCTGATGTAACAATAGATTGATTTATATAGATGCAAAAATTGATCATTACATAATTCATATTGGTTATTTATCTATCTATCTAGCTCTGTTTATCCATCATTATAATAGGTACCATCCACTCACCTGATGTAACAATAGATTGATTGATATAGATTCAAAAATTGATCATTACATAATTCATATTGGTTACTTATCTATCTATCTAGCTCTGTTTATCCATCTAATAGGTACCATCCACTCACCTGATGTAACAATAGATTGATTGATATAGATGCAAAAATTGATCATTACATAATTCATATTGGTTATTTATCTATCTGTCTAGCTCTGTTTATCCACCTAATAGGTATCATCCACTCACCTGATGTAACAATAGATCGATTGATATAGATGCAAAAATTGATCATTACATAATTCATATTGGTTATTTATCTGTCTAGCTCTGTTTATCCACCTAATAGGTACCATCCACTCACCTGATGTAACAATAGATTGATTGATATGGATGCAAAAATTGATCATTACATAATTCATATTGGTTATTTATCTATCTATCTAGCTCTGTTTATCCATCTAATAGGTACCATCCACTCACCTGATGTAACAATAGATTGATTGATATAGATGCAAAAATTGATCATTACATAATTCATATTGGTTATTTATCTATCTATATAGCTCTGTTTATCCATCTAATAGGTACCATGCACTCACCTGATGTAACAATAGATTGATTGATAATCAATGAATCTATTGTTTCATCAGGTGAGTGGATGGTACCTATTAGATGGATAAACAGAGCTAGACAGATAGATAAATAACCAATATGAATTATGTAATGATCAATTTTTGCATCTATATCAATCAATCTATTGTTACATCAGGTGAGTGGATGGTACTTATTAGATTGATAAACAGAGCTAGGTAGATAGATAAAAAACCAATATGAATTATGTAGTGATCAATTTTTGCATCTATATCAATTTATTGTTACATCAGGTGAGTGGATGGTACCTATTACGTGGATAAACAGAGCTAGTTAGATAGATAAATAACCAATATGAATTATGTAATGATCAATTTTTGCATCTATATCAATCAATCTATTGTTACATCAGGTGAGTGGATGGTACCTATTACGTGGATAAACAGAGCTAGATAGATAAATAACCAATATTAATTATGTAATGATCAATTTTTGCATCTATATCAATCTATTGTTACATCAGGTGAGTGGATGGTACCTATTAGATGGATAAACAGAGCTAGATAGATAGATAAATAACCAATACGAATTATGCAATGATCAATTTTTGCATCTATATCCATCAATCTATTACTACATCAGGTGAGTGGATGGTACCTATTAGGTGGATAAGCAGAGCTAGATAGATAGATAAATAACCAATATGAATTATGTAATGATCAATTTTTGCATCTGACAGTCAATCTATTGTTACATCAGGTGAGTGGATGGTACCTATTAGATGGATAAACAGAGCTAGATAGATAGATAAATAACCAATACGAATTATGTAAAGGTCAATTTTTGCATCTATATCAATCAATCTATTGTTACATCAGGTGAGTGGATGGTACCTATTAGATGGATAAACAGAGCTAGATAGATAAATAACCAATATGAATTACTTAATGATCAATTTTTGCATCTATATCAATCAATCTATTGTTACATCAGGTGAGTGGATGGTACCTATTAGATGGATAAACAGAGCTAGATAGATAAATAAATAACCAATATGAATTATGTGATGATCAATTTTTGCATCTATATCAATCAATCTATTGTTACATCAGGTGAGTGGATGGTACCTATTAGATGGATAAACAGAGCTAGATAGATAGATAAATAACCAATACGAATTATGCAATGATCAATTTTTGCATCTATATCCATCAATCTATTACTACATCAGGTGAGTGGATGGTACCTATTAGGTGGATAAGCAGAGCTAGATAGATAGATAAATAACCAATATGAATTATGTAATGATCAATTTTTGCATCTGACAGTCAATCTATTGTTACATCAGGTGAGTGGATGGTACCTATTAGATGGATAAACAGAGCTAGATAGATAGATAAATAACCAATACGAATTATGTAAAGGTCAATTTTTGCATCTATATCAATCAATCTATTGTTACATCAGGTGAGTGGATGGTACCTATTAGATGGATAAACAGAGCTAGATAGATAAATAACCAATATGAATTACTTAATGATCAATTTTTGCATCTATATCAATCAATCTATTGTTACATCAGGTGAGTGGATGGTACCTATTAGATGGATAAACAGAGCTAGATAGATAAATAAATAACCAATATGAATTATGTGATGATCAATTTTTGCATCTATATCAATCAATCTATTGTTACATCAGGTGAGTGGATGGTACCTATTAGGTGGATAAGCAGAGCTAAACAGATAGATAAATAACCAATATGAATTATGTAATGATCAATTTTTGCATCTATATGAGGCGTCTAGAACCAAAGGGGCATTGGTGCCAAAATGTACTTTTGAGTTTTGACGCTTTAAATTTGTGTTTATGGCAATGTCATAACCAGAAGGCAATAAACAAACCTTTTATACATCAAAATGATCATCAGCGCCTATGACATGATGATGATTACTATGACATGATGATGATGATTACTATGACATGATGATGATGATTACTATGACATGATGATGATGATTACTATGACATGATGATGATGATTACTATGACATGATGATGATGATTACTATGACGTGATGATGACAGTGTCCGATGATGATTGATGAAGAAGTGCTATGACAAGGGTGTGAGAAAAGCCGCCAAAAGGTGAACTTACCTGCCAAGTTAGAGTAGCAGGGATATAGTCAGCATTATTTGCACTAGAATATGCCATTATATTTATTTTCACATATTTTCACTAGAATATGCTGTCATACTCATTTATTTTCACATATTTTCACTAGAATATGCTGTTATACTCAGTTATTTGCACTAGAATATGCTGTTATACTCACATATTTGCACTAGAATATGCTGTTATACTCAGTTATTTTCACATATTTGCACTAGAATATGCTGTCATACTCAGTTATTTTCACATATTTGCACTAGAATATGCTGTTATACTCACATATTTGCACTAGAATATGCTGTTATATTTATTTTCACATATTTGCACTAGAATATGCTGTTATACTCAGTTATTTTCACATATTTGCGCTAGAATATGCTGTTATATTTATTTTCACATATCTGCACTAGAATATGCTGTCATACTCAGTTATTTTCACATATTTGCGCTAGAATATGCCGTTATATTTATTTTCACATATTTGCACTAGAATATGCTGTCATACTCTTTTATTTTCACACGTGCTTGAAATCCCAACTGTGGGGGGGAAGGGGGAGCTTGGATAGAACCCCATCAGTAAAAGATGAAATTTAAGCCTAAGATACAATACAGTAATGATTAATATGGCAATACAGCAATACAGCGGTGATTGGCTGCCGTTTACAAGCTGGTTGATACACCTCTACGCTGGATATTCCTCAGAAACACACTGAGGTGGTTTAGCCATGTGGAGAGGATGGAGAGTGAGAGACTGATGAGGAGAGTGTATGTGAGTGAGGTGGAGGAGGGGAGAGGAAGGGAGAGGCCAAGGATGAGGTAGAGGGAAGGAGTGGAGAGGTATATGAGAGAGGGGGGTGCGAGCTGGGAGCAAGGCAGTGAAATGCCAGGGGACAGGATGACATGGAGGTGATTTGTCTGTGGCCACCCCTTACGGGATTAAGATGTCTGGCAATAGATAGATAGATAGACAGATGGACAGCTGGTTATGCCCCGTTTTGGCACCTGGTATTGCATAATTTTGCCGGATATGGCATTAATAGAGCCGAGCCTATAGTGATGAATATTGCATCGGGCCGGATGTTGCAATGACATGATTGAGAGTTTATATGTATGTACGTATCTATCTATTGCCAGATGCCTCAGTCCCGTAAGGGGTGGCCACAAGCAAATTACCTTCACGTCGTCCTGTCCAACGCCATTTCACTGCCCCGCTCCCAGCACACACCCCTTTCTCTCATGTGCCTCTCCATTCCATCCCTCCATCTCATCCCTGGCTTCCCCCTCCCTCTCCACCTCATTCTCATCTACTCTCCTCATTAGTCTCTCGCTCTCCATCCTCTCTGTGTATATATGTAGTACAGGGTGTCGCGTTGAGATGCTGTTAAGGTGCAAGTGGGTAATGATGCGTTGGTTTTGTTTACAGGCGAAGCAGCGGGCGTCTGTGGCCTGGATCGTCCAGAAGGCCCACAAAAACAAAGTGCCAGCCGATCTCCAGGACCCCTACTACCGAGACTATGAGGTGCCTGGCCTAACCCTTCCTGTTTTACTTCCTGTTTTGTTTTTATTATTTTTTGCAACTAAATAATTTTAATAAAGTTAATAAAAGGCTACAACGACTATAAAGTATGTGGCGTAACCCTCCCTATTTTACTTCCTATTTTATTTCTATTATTTTATTTTTTTGCCACTCTAGATGACTTTAATAAACAATGAAGGGTTGCCATGGCTATGAGGTACGTGGTATAACCCTTCCTGTTTTACTCTGTTTTATTTTTATTATTTTTTGCCACTCTAGATGATTTTAATAAACTTAATAAAGGGCTACAGCAACTATAAGGTATGTGGCGTAACCCTGCCTATTTTACTTCCAGTTTTATTTTTTTATTATTCTTGTTTTTGCAACATAACTTAGGAAAAGGTTACTGTGGCTCTGAGATATGTGGCTTAACCCTTCCTGTTTTACTTCCTGTTTTATTTTTATTATTATTATTTTTTTTTGCAACTCTAAATGACTTTAATAAATAATAAAGGGTTGCCATGGCTATGAGGTACATGGCATAACCCTTCCAATCTCACTTCCTGTATTATTTTATTATTATTTTTTTGTTTTTGCCACTCAAGATGATTTTAATAAGCTTCATAAAAGGGCTACGATGACTGTGAGGTATGTGGCCTAACCCTTCCTATTTTACATCTTCCTATTTTATTTTTCATTTTACTTTGTTTTTGCAACTCTAGATAATATTAATAACTTTAATCAAAGGGCTACGATGACTGTGAGGTACGTGGCTGAACCCTTTGTATTTTACGTCTTCCTAATTAATTTTTTATTTTTATTTTTGCAACTCAAGATGATTTTAATAACTTTGGAAGGGTTGTTGGTTGTTTGAAAGCAGTGATAAGAAACAGGGAAGTGAGCATGGAAGTGAAAAAGTTACTACATGACAGTATTGTGATACCAACTCTAACGTATGGAAGTGAAGCTTGGACCTTGTTGGAAGGACACAAGTCAAGAGTGAGAGCAGTGGAAATGAGTTATTTGAGAGGAGCCTGTGGAGTCACATGGAGAGACAGGCTGACAAATGCAGAAGTGAAGGAGCGTTGTGGTGTAGATATGAATGTGACAGGAAGCCTTAGGAGAAACACACTGAGGTGGTTTGGCCATGTGGAGAGGATGGAGAGCAAGAGACTGACAAGGAGAGTGTATGTTAGTGAGGTGGAGAGGGGGAGAGGGAGGGGGAGGCCAAGGATGAGATGGAGGGATGGAGTGAAGAGGTATATCAGAGAGGGATGTGTGAGCTGGGAGCAGGGCAATGAAATGGCGGGGGACAGGGCGACATGGAGGCGATTTGTTTGTGGCCACCCCTTACTAGATTAAGGCGTCTGGCAATAGATAGATAGATAGAAATTCCATACACAATAACGCATTTCTGGGGTTATTAATTATGGTTTCAGACCGGTGTGTAGCATTGAGAGTTAGCATAGGTGGCAAGGTTTGGGTGGCCTTCAAGGATTTAGTGAAAGTGGCTCAAAATACTGGAGAATTTTCCTTTCTATTGAGCCTTGGTTATGGGACGCAGTTTAGCGGAAAATTGGAGGTAACGGAATTGAGGTTTGGCTGAATTAGTTTGTTAAGTGGAGCAGCTTTTTTTTTTTTTTTTTTTTTTGTTTTTCCTTCCTCTGTTCTGTTACTTAAAAAAAAATGTAATTCTTTTGTTTTTCCTTCCTCTGTTCTGTTACTTTAAAAAAAATAATAATAATAATTCTTTCGTTTTTCCTTCCTCTGTTACTTTAAAAAAAGAATGAGAGACTGACTTGAAGAGTGTGAGTGACGTGGATGGGCCTGGGGGTGAAAGAATACTTCCCCAGTATCCGTGCTTGTCGTAAGAGGCGACTTAAAACGGGGTCTTTTTGTCTCCAGTCTTTCTCTCCATATTGTCCTCTTCTGCTCTCGTGTCCTGCTAGGCCATGGAGTAGGAGGGGTCACCGTGCCCCCCCCCCCACCAGCCTACCTTGTTTGGCACCTACTCCTTGCCGCCTGTGGATCGCGGCAGGACATATTAACACTGAATATTCTGGGACGCACTGCCAATACCACCACAACATTAAAAGGGGGGGTGTCGTATAATACTGAGAAATAATCGCACATGAACCGATGTTAGGAAAACTGTTGGAAATTCAACCACATAGAGATGCATATCCAGGTCAAGTTAAAGTGAGAGTTGTATAGTATTGAGAATAAATCGCCAAGGAAGAGCTGTTAAGGGGCCAAGTTCAAGTGAAAGTAGTACAGGATTGAGAATAAATCACACAGGGAGAGGTGTTAAGGAGCCAAGTTCAAGGCATACAGGATTCGGACTAAATCACACAGGAACAGGTGTTAAGGAGCCCACTGGTCGCTCACTCCTCAAGACTATCATCAACGGCGGCCAGAATCAGACAAAGGAACATCAAGACACAGACAAAACACGAAACATTCCCTAATATTACACGTATGCACGCCCATGTACCGGGAATGCACGCCCATGTACCAGGAATGCACATCTCGGTATCGGGAATGCACGTCTCGGTATCGGGAATGCACGTCTTAGTACCGGGAATGCACGTCTCGGTATCGGGAATGCACGTCTTAGTACCGGGAATGCACGTCTCAGTATCGGGAATGCACGTCTTAGTATCGGGAATGCACGTCTCAGTACCGGGAATGCATGCCCATGTATCGGGAATGCACGTCTCGGTATCGGGAATGTGAGTATCAGTATCAGGTGTTGTGGATTCATTACCAGTATTACTGTTACCGATATTTCTGTCTGTATCCTGCGCTGATTGTGCAATATTGGTTCTGAACATCGCACAGTCCTCACCACCAACCAATGTGTCCTGCGCATCTTCCTCCGTGTAAGACGCACCTGTGTCCTGCGCCGAATGATCTGGCTCCCCGTACATAATTTTCACGTCTTGGTTATTCATTTCCTCAGTTTCCATAAGATGCAGGAACTGAACGTCTGTAAAATTCTTGCGTTCGCCCCAAATGTTGGTGAATTTCGCATTGATCAAAATATCTCGAAAGGAATCCTCTCCGTTTTTGCTGACGCCTGGAGGTTCGGGATCTATGATAAAAATAACACGATCTCCAGTATGGGTGACGGGCGTGTGGAGGTGAATGCACACTTTCCGTTCATCATCATTTTCATCATCACCAACGTCTCTTCCATCGCTTAGCTCATCTGATCCCACATCTGCGTTTATCCATTTTGTATCCTCACTCTTTATACTCCTGTACACCTCATTCCCCTTATAGATCTTAAGCTGCATGCCACGTGACTCCAAGGCCACTACACTGATTTTTGAACTAAATTCTATCCACATCTCCAGCTGGAACATTTCTATGGATGTTCGTTGTATGAGTGTTTCAGTTAGATATGTGAATTTTGTGACTCTGACTACCCCATTGATTAAGACCAGATTTTCCCTGATTTTTTCCAGTAGTTGGGTGTTGAAGGCCTTTTTCTCTTCTTCTATGAGGATCAGATCTAAGGACAGTGGTTTAGTATCCATCTTATGAAAGGAGACGAAGTTCAAGGTCGGAGGCATTGTGGCAATGACGATGATCTTGTTGTTTTGGAGTAGGTTTTGAAGAACGGATATCAGATGGCATACTGTATTATCCAAGTTCTAATTATGGCCGAACAGTCTCCACACGTTCTTGTTGTAAAAATAGTTCAGTACCTCTAGGGATTCCTTTTTCGACATGATGTTACAGCCAGAGTGTGAAAGAATGTATCTATTCCCTAAGCAATCAAGGACGGTGATGTGGACACTTATGTGGGTATCGTCTCTCTCCGGCAGCTCACAGATCGCACTCTTCAGGGACTCCATCAGGCTATCGATGTTGGATTTGTACACAGGTAACTCCAGAATGAAGTTTATGCCGCCAGCTGCCTGTTGCTCTACCGGATAGGAGATGTGATAGTCATCCTCAGTTACCGGTTTGGACATGACAACGTTAAGGCAGGCCAAATCTAGCAACAGCAGCACCTAATCTTCTTTTGATGCTTGTTGTCCGGTGTACTCCATCGATGTTATTTTCTCCGAGACCTCACTCTCTCCCTCATGAAGCTCTATTGCCTGTGCCCTTGAAACTTCACTCACGTCCATCTTGAGCTCTGGGGCTTCATCCTTCAGCCATGAAACGTCACAGCTCTGTTCCTCTTCCATTCTCACCTGTACCTCCCCAGACGCAGCCAGTTCAAGTTTAAACAGAGAGCCCCCACGATCTTTCAGTTGGAGAGCCAAGGATTCGCCTTCCTTTTCATGGCTGCCTATATCATTCATCTCCAACAGTTGAGTGCTTTGTTGCAGCTGTTGAGGAGGGCTAGGTTGCAGCTCTTCACTTTCTTGTTGCAGTGATGGCACACTCTCAATTTTGACTTTTGCGTTTTCATCCTCTTCGGGGCTGTTCAAAACTATGCCCATTTTCTTCCACCATGTCCCACGCACTGTCATTTCCAGTATTTTCCCGCTGTTTATGCCCTCCAAGAAGGATGCTATGGGGACGTCGCCTTTCACAGTACGTCCACATTGCCAAAAATATCCAAGCAATTTTACGCGAAGGCATTTTCTCGACGTCGCCTCGTTTTGAATGGCTGGC
>NW_027642949.1:127500-135000 GCF_032717465.1 Coenobita brevimanus
CTGCAACCTAGTCCTGCAAACTCTGTAACTCTCCCATGGCTGACTCATTGCCCCATCACATCGTTAACTCCACCATTATTGTCCCTGTGCACCTCCTGGCTCACTATTTGCTGCACTGTGTACCCACTTGTTTACAAATCTTGATGTACTGATTGACATTCTCACTCTCTGTCATAACTTGCGTTCCTTATAATGCCCTGGCGTGTGTGTGTGTGTGTGTGTGTGTGTGTGTTTAGTCTTTTTTCATGTAGTACTGCGTTTCCTTACTGTGTTATCTGTAATCACTATAATAATTTTTGTCCCATGTATGTATCAGTGAATCCCTTTGCTCTCATATACCCTTCCTGTCCGAACACCAGCGACGTTTACCTGTTCCTCGTATGGAGAGAGAAACAGTGAGAGAAAGACTATATCGAGTGTGTAGATGATATGCGTCCACACCTGCCACCAAAACAGATAAGAAAATAAAAACATGCCCAGGTTAAATCGCATTTTTAAAAAATCGACGGGGAAGAGATGTGGCGGGGAAATGACTCTGTTATGGTGGGAAAACAACTTAAATTTCTGTCTTCACTGACTTTCTCCCTACTGATATTTTATGGGTAATTCCCTGTTGGTTCTTTTTATTTTATTTGATCATCTCATATAACTTTTTCTTTGAGAGGAAGCTTGGCATAGAGGACTTGGTGGCACCGCTTCGTCAGTGATTTATCCAGCATCACTCCTTAACGTTCTGTTATATGTTATTTATATTGCATTAAAATCGTTATGGTTTGCAAAAGTAACATATGTGGGAGTTCTGAGGTGTAATTTCCAAAAAGAACTCTTCAGCATCATAGGTTCACGTCACAACCCAAACACCAATGAGAAGAAGGAGAAGAGTCAGGTAGCAATACAGGTACAGCCATGACGTATAATTATATTTTTTAATATGGAGGAATAACGGTAAGAAGAAATGTCTGTCTTCTTTTATCACATTTTCCTTGGTGTGTTCCTGCTGCTGTAGACTTTTGTGTATTTTTATCAGGGTAACATACGCTATATTTGAGGCAGTTCTTCGTCCTGATAGTCATATATTTTTCTGATTATTTCTGGGTATGTCTTCCTTTACCTGAATAACACCCGCAGAAATCGAGAAATAGGTAAGAATTGACTGTTCTGGTATTTATTGAGAACACTGCTTCCATTCTTCATGACGGAATTAATTGATTTATTAGGGCTTATTTTGGTATCTTGGTTGGATATTTTGCTTGTGTAACATGCCACAAAAGTGTGTTTCCGGGCATGATTGATGGTCAGAAGTGGCGGCCATCATCCACTCACTTGATGTAGTGCTGCCTACTTCATCCTTTACCCTTATCATTCTTTTTCTGTGTCTGCCCTCCTCTCTTCCTATTTCTCTCATCTTTCCTGTCACTTTATATTACTCTACTTTTCAGGTGGCATAATATTGAGTGACAAGCCTGATGGTTTCCCATAAGTCAAGAAATCATTTACAGTGCTGGGTGGTAACCATATAACCAAACCATATGTGTTCCCTATGTGTCAACAAGTGGGTTGGTGGAGGGTTAGTGCCTCTCCCTGTAAAACAACTAACACAAAGACAGTCACTCTTTAATGGGATTATGGCATCTGGCTATAGATAAACAGAGATAAGTGACCCACACCAAGATAAAAAAATATGAAAAACATCCAATATAAAACCAAAACAGCAGAATTAATATACTGTATAGAAAGGAGTGGTAAAAAGCCTAACCCAACCCAAATAATGCTCTTCTCAATACTATCTCAAAGTCAAACAGCTGCCCCTTGTGAGATTATGGCGTCTGGATATAAACAGATACATTCAAGCTAACAAACACATTCTGGTCAAACCTAATCAAACAACCTCATCTGATCCGGCCTAACCAAGCACATCGTGGGTAGTGTTCATTATTTTTTTACATCATCATCATCATCATCATCATCATCTGGACCTCCTTTCCCACCCTAGGGCAGAATGAGGAGTAGCAGTGTCCAGACAGCCCATATTTCCCCAGTCCAATAGGCCACGCATCCATTCGCTCATCATTCAAGCCCCCGGAATCCTGGCTCTATCGGATACGCCAAAAACATTCCCCACATTCTGTAGCTTCACATAAATGTATCTGACTCTATCGGATTATTTTTTTACTAGTTTTTGTATTTATCTGGTGGTAGGTGGTGGCGACCATCATCCACTCACTTGATGTAGTGCTGCCTACTTCTTCCCTAGCCTTTAACATTCTTTTTCTGTGCCTGCCCTCCTCTCTTCCTATTTCTCCCATCTTTCCTGTCATTTCTTATTGCGTTTCTTTCCTTTTCAGGTAGCTTTACATTGAGTGACAAGCCAAATGGTTTCTTGTAAGCCAAGAAACCATTTACAACGCTGGGTGGTAACCATATAACCAAACCATACGTGCTCCCTATGTGTCAGCAAGTGGGTTGATGGAGGGTTAGTGCCCCTCCCCGTAAAACAACCAACTCAAAGTCAAATGGCCACCCCTTACGGGATTATGGCGTCTGGCAATAGATAGATATAATTATTTGCCTTTTCAAATATCTCATGCAAGGAAAAACCAATCAGCCTTCATTATGGCTTTCAAGAAGACATGGGACCACATTAATTTATGGCTTTCAACTTTTTTTTTTCCTTACCAAGTTCTCTGTGGGATTCTTTGAGTGTTTTCTGGGTGTGTTTCCAAGTTGCTATGTTTTTTAATTTCTTTTACAAGCGGTGAAGAGCGTTTAAAATGCTGTCTTTGCTTACGGTACAGTCCCCAGTGGTGCCACAGACAGACATACGCCATGTTGTGGGATGGAAGGAAGGAAGAGGGAGGGAATGGTGCAAAGGGAACGAGGGAAGGAAAGCAAAGGGAGACAGATGGAGGAAGGGACATTGGCCAGAGTAAAAGGGACTTGCATTGGTGGAAAAGGAAGTAAAGGAGGAAGGATGATAACTGACAGACGGACTCCATCTTATAACGTCATTTATAACATGAAATTACCCATATCAATGCTTATTTATCCAAACCTAACCCTGATTTTCATAAAATAACCCAACCTAATTTATTCTAACCTAACTTAACCTATTTTATGCCAGACAAACCAAGCTAATCCCAGCCTAACCTATCCTAGTCCTTTGTAATCATAGTTTCCTTGTTCATCATTGGATCCTCCCCATACTCGAAAATGCACTCCTGTACACCATTGCAAAGTCACTAAACCTGTACAAAGATAAGTAGAGATTTTTTAAATATTGAAGATGTGGTCTGTCTCCTTGAATATTTACCACAATTTCCTTTCTGTGTACATGAGAACCATTTACAACGCTGGGTGGTAACCATATAACCAAACCATACGTGCTCCCTACGTGTCAAGTGGGTTGGTGGAGGGTTAGTGCCCCTCTTTGTAAAACAAATAACTCAGAGTCAAATGGCCACGGGATTATGGCGTCTGGCAATAGATAGATAGATAGATAGAGAGGATGAGGGATGAGTTTTGGGTGCAGAAAGTGAGAAGTGTGAATGTCTGGGGCAGGGTTGTGAGAGACAGACCGAAAAAGACCTAGGACTGGGTCGTGGAGTGTGGCCTCAGGGATAAGCGACTGACTAGGTTCGCATTCATGTAAGCCTGTTGTAAATACTATCACTGCCTGAGTATTGTCCATTTGATTACTGAATTGGGAGCAAGGCAGTGAAATGGTGGGGGACAGGGTGATGTGGAGGCGATATGTTTGTGGCCACCCCATATGGGATTAAGGAGTCTGGCAATAGATAGATAGATAGTTAACTGTTGTGCTGCCTTACAGAATCTGGCTGCAGGGCTGACGTGAGGTGTGAGGAGGTGGCGTCGTAGATAAAACAACAGAGCAAAGCAATTACTGAAGATGAACCAGGAGCTGAGGAGGAAGGTGGGAATATACCTTCAGTCCTGCCCTTGTATTCAGAATGGACTGTGGTTTTCAGGTTGTTGTTATACTGGTAATTGTCTGAATATAGCAGTGATAAACCACAAAAAAGACATCATGGGAAGTAACGGGTTGATATTACTGTACTTTTTACTCTTCTTTAACTATTTTTACCTCACATGGAGAGTGAGAGACTGACAAGGAAAGTGTATGTGAGTGAGGTGGAGCCGGGGAGAGGGAGGGGGAGGCCAAGGCTGAGATGGAGGGATGGAGTGGAGAGGTATATGAGAGAGGAGGGTGTGAACTGGGAGCAGGGCAGTGAAATGGCGGGGGACAGGGTGACTTGGAGACAATTTGTTTGTGGCCACCCCTCATGGGATTAAGGCGTCTGGCAGTAGATAGATAGATAGTGTGTGGAACAGGTGAAGGGCATCTTTACGTGTTGTCGTTGATATAACTCAGCCACTCCACTGCTTGCTTATATGTGTATCCCTCAGCCACTTCCCTCTTCCCCGAAAGGATGATGGTGGACTGCAGGAAGAGGAGGACAAATTATCCTGCAGTGCACAGGGTTCACATTTGAGATAAACACTGGAACACAACAACAGCAACCTCATGTACTGTAATTTCATGGCCTGTGTTTTTCCCTTCAGGTGCTTGGGTGCTTCAAACAGCTGCATCGCACACGCCTCACAGTCTTCCAGGGAGATGACCGTGCCCTGACTGGTGAGACTGGTATTTTTTACAGTTACTTGAATGGAGAGTGAGAGACTGATGAGGAGAGTGTATGTGAGTGAGGTGGAGGGGAGGAGAGGGAGGGGGTGGCCAAGGATGAGATGGGGGGATGGAGAGTTTGTTACAGTTACTTGAATGGAGAGTGAGAGACTGATGAGGAGAGTGTGAGTGAGGTGGATGGTGGGAGAGGGAGGGGGTGGCCAAGGATGAGATGGAGGGATGGAGTGGGGAGGTATATGAGAGAGGGCGGGGGGTGAGCTGGGAGCAGGGCAGTGAAATAGCAGGGGACAGGGCAACATGGAGGCAAATTGTTTGTGGCCACCCCTTACAGGATTAAGGCATATGGCAATAGATAGATAGATAGATAGTTATACATTTTCCTCTGTTATTCTGCCTATAAATATCATCCTCTAAGTATTTACATTCCTTTCCAGCTGCCAGAGACAGAATCAACATGGAGTTTGTGAAGAATAAGGAGATTTGTGATGCCAGCAGTGTAGAGGTGAGCCTGTGTATTCCTTCATCTGTAAAGCTCCCACACACCTGCATGCTTTGGCCTTGATCACCTAATGGCAGCCCTCGACGTTGCTTGATCTCTGGCAGCCTCTTTAATCAGTCCCTTATCCCTGAGGTCACACTCTATGATGTCGTTCCAAGTTTCTCTCTCTCTCTCTCTCTCTCTCACAATTCCACCCTCAGTATTCACACCTCTAACCCTCCACATCCAGTCACTACCTACATCTTCTTATGCCATTATTTAAAACCTAGGATGAACAACAGTATTATGTGTGATAGGAAGTGTTAGGAGAAATACATTGAGGTGGGTTGGCCATGTGGAGAGGATGGAGAGTGAGAGACTGACAAGGAGAGTGTATGTGAGTGAGGTGAAAGAGGGAAGAGGGAAGGGGAGGCCAAGGATGAGATGCAGTGGAGAGGTATGTGAGGGAGGGGGGTGTGAGCTGGGAGCAGGGCAGTGAAATGGTGGGGAAGAGGGTGACATAGAGGTGATTTGTTTGTGGCCACCCCTTACAGGATTAAGGCGTCTGGCAGTAGATAGATAGATAGACAATGTAGTGTTAATCAGTTTTTACATTCTAGCATTCAAGATAGAGAGTTAGCAATTTTGGGCCAAGTTGAAGTAAAAGGAATATAGATTTTTTAAGACCATGAGCTGGCAGGGCAGTGAAGTGGCAGGGGACAGGGTGACGTGGAGGTGATTTGTTTGTGGCCACCCCGTATGGGATTTAGGCACCTGGCAATAGATAGATAGAGTTGATTAATGTCGCTTATGTTTTGACAGCTGGTGAAATACGGACATGAAGTGGAGGAGGTTCTGCGTACCAGCGTTGTCCAGGCGGTGCAGAAGGAAGATGGCTCATTTAGTAAGTACAGCATAAGGTAGTCCAATTGATGTTTTATTACGAGAGAGTCGGTTATTATTAGTAGTATTGTTTATTATTTGAAGGAGGGAGGAGATGAGGTAGGCCAAGGAGAAGGTGGAGAGATATGGTGGATGACTGTGTGGAAGAGAGGTATGGAAGTCAGTGAGGCTAGGGAACTGACAAGAGATCAAGCTGGCTGGATGAATGTTGTGAGGAGAAGTGCATGATCAGGGATTTGGCACCTCTTTTTAACGTGGCAGTGTCCGGACTGTCTCTATCAGATACGTTTATGTGAAGCTACAGAATGTGGTGAATGTTTTTGGCATATCCGATAGAGCCAGGATTCCGGGGGCTTGAATGATGTGTGAATGGAAGCGTGGCACATTGGATTGGCCAAATTTGGGCTGTCTGGACATTGCTGCTCCTCACCCTGCCTTAAGGTGGGAAAGGAGGTCTGGATGATGATGATTACGAAGAAGAGCTATGAATTTATTATTATTATTATTATTATTATTAATATTATTATTATTATTATTTTTATGAAGAGCTATGAAAAGGATGTAAAATAAGCTGCAAAAAGGATGAAATTATGGGCCAGGTTAGTTTAAAATGGGTATAGTTTTCATTTTTAGTAGCAGAAAGGGAGAAGAAGAGATGAGAGGAGGGAGGAAGAGATCAGTAGGGCGGAAGTAGTGGAAGCGATGAAGATGATTAAGCTGGGAAAGGCCCCAGGAATTGATGGAGTGTGTGGTGAAATGCTTAGGTATGGGGGTGAGATTGTTGTGGAGTGGATATGGAAGTTGTGTAGATTGGCTTGGGAAGAGGGAAGGGTTCCAGAGGACTGGAAATCAGGTATAATTGTTCCTTTATACAAAGGAAAAGGGGAGAGAGAAGTATGTGGTAACCATAGGGGTATTTGCCTTCTTAGTGTGACTGGTAAAATATATGGTAAAATACTCATTGATAGGGTTAGGCATATGACAGAGGAGCTAGTTGGAGAAGAACAAGGGGGATTTAGGAAGGGAAAAGGGTGTGTAGATCAGATATTTGTTCTAAGATGTTTAGTGGAGAAGTATCTAGAGAAGGGAAGGAAAGTGTATGCTGCCTTCATGGACTTGGAGAAAGCATATGACACAGTAGATAGGCAAGGTATGTGGAAGGTATTGAGAATATATGGAATGGAGGGGAAATTGTTGAATGCTGTGATAAGTACGTATGAAGGAGCTAAGGCTACGGTGCGAGTGGATGGGGACTGAGTGAGTTCTTTGATCTGAGTGTGGGACTGAAACAGGGATGTGTGATGTCTCCATGGCTGTTTAATATATATATGGATGGGGTTGTAAAGGAGATGCAAGGTAGGGCAGTGGATGTGGGGGTGGCCCTAATGAATGAGGGTGAGATTTGGAAGCTTCCGGTGTTGCTGTTTGCTGATGATACAGTATTGTTGAGTGAAGA
>NW_027642949.1:152500-180000 GCF_032717465.1 Coenobita brevimanus
CTCCTAACACATGCCACACACAGCATTACACTCCTAACACATGCCACATACAGCATTACACTCCTAACACATGCCACATACAGCATTACACTCCTAACACATGCCACATACAGCATTACACTCCTAACACATGCCACATACAGCATTACACTCCTAACACATGCCACATACAGCATTACACTCCTAACACATGCCACATACAGCATTACACTCCTAACACATGCCACATACAGCATTACACTCCTGACACATGCCACATACAGCATTACACTCCTAACACATGCCACATACAGCATTACACTCCTAACACATGCCAAATACAGCATTACACTCCTAACACATGCTGCATACAAAGACCCCTTAGCACGTAGGGAGAGCCCTCTCAATGTCAGGAGAGGCAACAGCTCCCTGAACTTCTTCCAACCACTTCTCACCCTAGCCACAGAGCTGCTCCAGCCCCACCTCCAGCACACAACATGTCTCCCAAATAACAAAACTCTTCCACACACTCAAGAGATTCACCAGCAAGTTCAGTCCTTTCACGTCTGACAATCTCCACCTGCTCACCCCGGCACGCCGTACACATAAAATCAGCATTATCTCGCAGTCTACCTCTGATACCACTACATCTCTTGTGCACTCATTTATCACACACACCGTACAAGATGGAATTACTTCTCACGCCCTTGTGGCAAACTGCACATGGCCACTCTCCCTCGTCTTTGACAGTACCGCCACCAACCCTAGATATCATCACTTTTGTTTTATCTGCATTTACCCTTAAACCCTTTTGCCCCATACCATCTCTCCACTTCCTAAACCTTTCCTCCGCCTCCCTTTCATTCTCTGCAATCAACACCAAATCATCAGCATACAACAACTCCCACGGGAGTCCGATTCTAAAGTCACGTGAAAGGGCTTCAAGTACCATGATAAACAACAGAGGACTCAAGACTGACCCCTGATGCACACCAACATTCACGGAAAACTCATCACTCAAATCTCCATTCACTCTCACCTGGGTGTGAGCACCCACATACATGGCCATAACCACCCTAACCAGCCACTCCTCCAAGCCAAGCTTTCTCATTGCCCACTTCACCACCTCTCTAGGGACTCTGTCAAAGGCCTTTTCCAAATCAACAAAAACAAAATAAAGATCCCTTCTCCTACCAATATATTTTTCCTGAAGCTGTCGACCAATGAATATGGCATCAGTGGTCCCCCTACCTGGCATGAACCCGAACTCAAGTATAACAGCAGCTCTGTTTCATGGTAACACAAACGTTCCTTGCCCTCCTCCCTATATCCCGAGAGAAGGGTGCATTGGTGAAAAGGACAACTTTATCCTTCAGTTTACCGGGTTCACGTTTTGACGAGCTTGGGTCAAAATAACTTCAAGAGACCTGTTTATCAAGTTGTGTAAGGAAAATCTCATATGACTTCGGCAATGCACGAAAAAGAATGTATGTGATAACACGCAAAAGAGGTGAGAAAGAAAGATAATCCACCTAAATCGCAGAGGAACATATGTACACATACATCAGGTGCACTAATATTAGCATGGGGATTACTACGGTAGGGAAGAGAGGTAATCGTGAGCTAATGGGTAATCAAGAGGAGAAGCTAGGGGAAACAGCAAAGATTGAACAACGAGGAAAAAGAAACTGGTTAAAAGAGGAAGCGTTTAAGCAAATGAAAGAGGGTCCGGGAACACAAGTAATGTACTCGTAAAGAGATCAGTGAGGGGAGACTGAGTTATAAAGTCAATCTGGCCATCCTCTCATGAACAAGAACCAGTGGAAGTGGTGCTGTCTACATGAAATTTACTCCTTCAGTCTGATGACGTAATTTTTAATCGATGCTGTCTCCAGATTATTTTATTCACCTTTTCTTCCTCATCTGACACAGACATAGGAAATTTTGGCCTTTAGGAGCAAGAAATTTCGATCATTTCCATCATAAGCCATATCTGTGCCAGTTGAAAGGTGTTGTTCATATCTGCGATCAATTTTCCGTTTTTCCGCAAAATGTTCGACCACGAAAATAACTGTTAACCTGGTAGTATACGAGTAATTATGCACGTTTAAATTTCCTTCCCACAGTAACAACGGGCATGAACGCGAAGGGATTAATACTGACACACCGAGGTCGAGGCCAATACAGACAGACGTATCTGACCCAGTGATCTGTGTTGGTGTTCTGTGATTGGTAACTAATGGAGCTGCCGGTTGCTGGGAAGAGGGGAACCAAACATAAACCACAGGGGCCATAATTCACACACACACACACACACACACACACACACACACACACACACACACACACACACACACACACACACACACACACACACACACACACACAAAACTGTTGACGAAAGCTATAAAAAACAGTTTGGAAATTCAGTCGTCAGCTGTAAGAAAATAGTTTGAAGACTTGAAAACTAAAAATATGATGCTGAAGGGTTTAAACAGCTGACCCAAAATTAACTAGCGGTAGCAGTAATGATTATTTACATTCCCCACGCTCTGTAAGATCTGAGTGACAGTATAGTCGACCTGTTTTCATCTGGCAGACCTGTGCTGCACTCACAACCTAACTACAAAGCAGGGGTTGCATGGAATTCAGTAAGCCTCAGTTATGAAGAAGGGATGAGTCTTTCTGGATACTAGTCAATTCATTCCTCAAATCTGACTCCATGTGGTCATAAACTGTGCTGGAAGGGGATGGGGAGCTTCGTCAGGAGAAACTAGACCGACTACAACTTACTTTGAACCCATATGTAAGGAGAAGCCACTCACAGGTTGAATAAAAATATCCAGAGGAAGCGACTCTCATATTCAGTAGTAATAATTTGACCATGAGAAGAGAATGGAAAATGAAAGATTGCGTAGGAGTTTATGTGAGTGACGTGGAAAAAGGAGAGGAAGGGGGAGAATGAGGCTACTGGTTAGAAATTTATAGGTAATAGGGTATGAGTTGGAGAAAGGGCAGCTGTCGGCCCCGGCATAGTGGTAATATATTGGATGATTTTTCCTGTGTAAAGTACAGCTTTCTTTCTTCTTTCTTCAACAGAATGGCATGGAAGCGATTCGTTTGAGGCCGGGATTAAGGCGTCTTGCAACTGGTAAACATATAGACACATAGGTAGAGAGGTAAGTAGATAGATAGATAAACTGATATTGACATATATATATATATATATATATATATATATATATATATATATATATATATATATATATATATTTGTTTGTTTTTAGGTGCATGGATTTGTTCGACATGAGTATAAGCCTATGAATATGTTTTAAAAGGTTAATAGTATGGAGGATATCGAGTATGTAATATAAATTAATGAAAAAATAAAGTTAATTATGTACTGATGATTTACTTAGCATGTAATCAGCAGACCTCGCTTCGTATAAATAATGCTTATCAGGAAAGTGTACTAAATACCTACACATGTGTATGTATGAGTGTGTATATCGCTGACTACAAACGCGAGACCATGACTGAATGTAAATCGAAACCATCCATAACACTACCCAATAACAAACTGAGCCAATAAAATCAGACCCACACACTTTCGTTATTACTGCCCACAACACGCCGCTCATACACACCGCTCTCTATACCTCGACCATACTTGTGAAATATGAGAGAGAGAGAGAGAGAGAGAGAGAGAGAGGGGTAAGAAAAATTGGAGCAGGGAGACGCAACAAGAACTAGACGAGAAAAATGCCCGATGCTGGTCTAGATTCAAGTGAGTGGAAGGGAATGCTTGTGGTAAGGTGTTAACGAGGAAGCGGTGGTAATGTTGAGAGAGAGAAAGGGAAGGGTGATACAACGGTAGGCAAGAAAACACATTGGACAAGACATGGTGGAAGGAACAAAAAGCAGCAGTAACGGCTGTGAAAGTCAAACAAGAAGCAAAGGACAGCCGAAGGCAACAAGAGAAGGCAGAAAGAAGCATGAAACTTTAACAACTCTCCATTCCGACTTTGGGTTTTTATAGTATACTGTTACTATAATTTTTTCACCTTAACCGAGCTGATTGTTTCATCTTTTAGTGACCTATTTCCCGTAGCACAGTGGTAGATACAACAATGCTCCCCTCCAGCATCCCTTCCATAGCATTTTTTCGTGATTATCACATCTTCGACAATTAATCTCTTTTTTATATTTTAGATTCCAAGATGGAGAGGCGATTTGTTCATCTTAGGTAAACTCTCGTACTGAAGAGGTTAAGGAAGGTTTTGCGTGACGCCTTAATTTCGAAAATTTGTTAACAAACTGAATACAATCATCTGAATGTAGTAAGATAGAAATTTAAAAATCTATGCAGTGAAATGTTTTAGGAGAGATATAGAGCAGTACTAATGGTGGTGGTAACGATGGTGATGGTGATGACGGTGATGGTGACGATTATGATGATGATAATGACTACGATGATGATGATTACTATGCTGCTGCTGATGATGATCATGATGATGATAATGATATTGCAGCTGTGTCTGAATATTCTGTGTTAACCAGATTTTGTCTACAAATAGATAGTTACCTTGTTTCCTTACCTTCTATAGTATAGATAGGCATGAGAATTACATATGGCACAAATGTCCAGTAAAAAGTCAGCTTAAACTATTATTCTAACTGGCCCAGAATTTCGTCCTTTTGCAGCTTATTTCACGTAGCTCAGTGGCAGAAGGAGACAACACTGTGGCTCTACTCAATGATTTCCCAGGTAACTCTTCCACTGTTTCTATTTACAGTATTATCACTTTTCTTACTGCACTTCATATCAAACATTTAATATAATTATCTACTCCGATCCCTTCTACCTTAGTGCCATATAGCCATAGTATGGCTTGGTGCTAGTTCATTATTCCTTCCATAGCGGTTCTTCGTGACTGGAATCATATTTTAATGTTAATCTCTTGTTACAAATCCGCCCTGAAGATACAGAGACGGCAGTTTTAGACCAAATTAGAGTACCATGAATATAGTAAATATAACCTTATTTCTCCCATTATTTACTGTGAAATAAAAGTCGGTGGTTTTAGTAAGCGCTTCACTCCAGTGACGTGTTTTTTTTTTTTTAATTCTAGTTTATTTTTACTTGTCTCGGATATTTCAGTAAGCTTTGTAGAGGAGTTTGGAATAGAACATATTAAATATTTCTTCATGACCCCTCCCTGTACAGGAGATTATTTCTAACTCTAATAGCCTGGCTGTAGCAATATTGGTATTGGAAAATATATCAATGAACTGAAGATTTAAAAAAAAAAAAAAAAACAGGTTCGAAATTTGTGGTAAATCTATAAATAAAACTGTGGTTGGTAATCCGTCGCTTAGGCCTATACACACGTCGAACACTGTACTCTGTATAGAAGATATACTGATCTCAAAATTATGTTCTTACCTCATTTCTTTTTAATTTAAAACCCTGTCCACACAAACGAGCAGACTGGCGGACTGGTCCGCACAGGGTAGGGTCTGCTGGGCACGACTGTGATGTCCAAACTGTGAGAATTGGTGGTCGGTGAGTAAGTAGTAGTCAGTACTTCAGTGCGGTATGACAATGGCCAACACAGTTCTTACGAGATAAATAGCACCGTATAGCACATTAATTGCTGGACTTGTGAAAAAGAAAAGAAACCAGAGAAAAAATAAATAAAACGGGCGGTCTGGTACCTTCACGCAGCAACGGGCACGGACTGTCCACTGGTGTGCCTGTCAAACTTGCCACAAATCGTCAGTTGTCCGATGACGGACTTCTCGCTTGTGCCCGCCAGTCACTGTCCGCTAGTGTGGACGGGCATGTATTCGATTTCCAGACTTTCACCTTACGACAGATTTTTATCCCATTTTTTTCAACTTGAGATTTTTCTTTATAGATATTTTCGAAGCCCAAGTGTGTGTTTTATACAACCTTCATTAAGCCTTTCACTACAGGGGGTAGGGGGTGGAAGCAGCAAGAATGACTGAAATATGACATTGGAGTAAATGAATTAGAATTTAATAATGAAGAAATGGAAATGAGTAACTTGAGATCTAGCTAAATCTGCAAATTTAATATCCAGGAGGTAAAGCCTGGTGAAGATGTCAGAATAATCTTACTCATGACACCTTAACTTGGTCTATATTTCCGTCTTTTTGTAACTCCATTCCCGTAGCTCAATGACATAGATAGGTAGATACGTATATAGAAAAAAAAAATGCTCTATATCCATTCGACAACATTTGTTTGCAGCATCATATTCTAGTCCATTGTTACAGTTCGGCATTTAGGGGGGAGAGAAGTCAATTTCAGGCCAAGTTAAGGGAAAAAAGTTTAGTTGGAATGATAAAGATATTGCTCAGCATCATAAAAAAAAAAATCTATCCCGAACTGTAGCTTGGTGAAGCATAGAAGCTTCGAATCCCGTCAGTCGCCCTTTACCTGTGAGAGTGGGATGAGGCTGCAGCTGTGTGTATGTATTAGTGTCAAGTGTTTAAACAGCTTCCCCATCTTCCCGAGATAAACAAAGGCAAGCGTGGAAAGAACCTGACAAATGAAGCAAAGGAGGGTTGTGGTGTTTATATGGAGGTGGAGTTACTTGGAGCGAGAGTGATAAATGAAGAAGTAAAGGAGCGTTGCGGTGTTGATGAAGATGTGAAGTTAGGTGGTTCGACAGACAGACAAATGAAGTAAATGAGAGTTGTGGTGTTTATGTGGATGTGGAGTTACGTGGAGAGAGAGAAATGAAGTAAAAGAGCGTTGTGGTGTTGATGCGGATCTGGAGTTACGTGGAGAGAGAGAGATATATATATATAAGGACGTAAAAGAAGGTTGTGGTGTTTATATGGATGTGGAGTTACGTGGAGAGAGACAAATGAGGAAGTAAAGGAGCGCTGCGGTGTTTGTAGATATGGAGTTACGTGGATAGACAGACAAATGAGGAAGTAAAGTAGCACTGACTTGTTGAGGTGGATATGGAGTTTCGTGGAGTGACAGACTGGCAAATGATGTACGAGTAAAAGAGCGTTGTGGTGATAATGTTGATGTGGCATTACGTGGAAAGGCAGATGGATAAATGAGGAAGAGAAGGGGCATTGTGGTGTTATGGATGTAGAGTTAAGTGGAGAGACAGACGGACAAATGAGGAAGTGAAGGAGTGTTGAGGTGGTGATGTAGAAAGACTGGCAAATGACGAAGTAAAAGAGACTTGTGGTGTTGACGTGGACGTGGAGTTACGTGGAGATGTAGACAGACATATGAAGTGAAGGAGAGCTGTGGTGCTGATGTGGATGTGGCTTTACGCTGAAAGATAGATAGACAAATGTGGAAGTGAAGGAACGTTGTGGTGTTGATATGGATGTGAAGTTACTTGAAAAGATATACAAATGAGGAAGTGAAAAGGCGTTTTTGTGTTGATGTGGGTGTGTTGGAAAGTGTTGGGAGAAATTCCCCGAGATGATGTAGCCAAGTGGAGATAATGGAGAGTGAGAGATTGACTAGGAGAGTATGTAAGTGAGGTGGAGCTTGAGAGAGGGAGAGGGAGACCGAGGAAGAGGTGGAGAGGTATGTGAATGAGGATAGTGTGAGCTGGAGGGAGGCCACTTTTGCTGAAGGTTAAGGTTACATGGAAGGAATTTGTTTGTGGTTACCCCTACCTAATTAAGATGTCTGGGTATACGTAGATAACAAAATACATGACGTCCATAGTACATTAAGAAGGTTAGTAGAGAGATCTTTTATCGATTTGCTATTCCGGCTGCTTCTGTTGAGAACATTACCTTCAAATCAGAGTTAGAGTGATAGCAAAAATTACTCTTCCATTGCACTTGTTCGTGACTAGCATCATAATTATAGTTTGTCATGTAGCTTGGTGTTAGAAGAAGACTGCAGCCGTTCCAATTATATAGCACTTCTTCGTGACTAGCATCGTATTCCAGCGTTAATCTACAGTATTGTTACACCTCAACACTGAGAATGGAAAGATGACAATAATAATAATAATAATAATAATAGTAGTAGTAGTAGTAGTAGTAATAGTAGTAGTAATAGAAATAAACACGATATGATGGTGATGATAATTGTCCACAGATTGACGTACGAAACTGCAGGAAGTTCACAGCATGTCAGGTAGAAAGACAGCCAGGATGAGAGACAGAAGAAAAACAGGAGGAAAGCCAACCAGGAAAAAAAAAAATAAATAGCCAGGAAGAAAACAGGAAGAAAGCCAGGCAGGAAGAAGGCCAGAAAGAAAGGAAGAAAGCCATGGGAAAAGCCAGGTAGGAAGCCAGAAAAAAGCCAGGAAGAAAGCAAGTTAGAAAGCCAGTCAGTAGGCCAGCCAGCCATCACTTCTCTCCATTAAAAGCTCAGTTATATTTTTCTTAATGTCACTATCATTCGTCTGTTAGATGAGATATAAATTAAATTGATAGACAGAAAGACAGATAGATAGATAGACAGATAGATGAATAGAGGGATGGATGGATAGATGGATAGATAGATAGATACATATATAGATAGGCAACTTCACAGAGCCACATTTCACACTTTACACTGCCACATTTCTCACTACCACACATTACTACACACACACAGACACACACACACACACACACACACACAGACACACACACACACACACACACACACACACACCTTACATAGCCTCAACTTCTAACTTTTCTGACAAACATTTCATGAGATTAAGTCCTTCAGTGCAGTTATATCCATCTTAGAAGAGATCACCGGTAGCTGCTAGAGTTAGTGGAGGCTGCTTACAACCCATTTACCTACTGACTTCACTCCTAGGCCAGTTATAATCATCAGAATGTGCCAAGACTAACAATACGAGTAAAAAGGTGTCATGGTCCTGAGGAAGTAATGAATTTTCAGGAAAACGTAAAGTCACCCCATATATTAATCTACCTGTTTTAACGTTATTTATAAACTGTACGTGTATGATATTTTAATTATGAACTCACAGTGTGGCATCCTGGCTTGTATATAAGATGGACACAAGTCGTCAATAAGTGACCGTCAAAACCTGGGGTCTTTCATACACCTTTGGCCTCTTAGTTTTGAGAATATGGACTAACATGAGATGAAACATTTAAGGTAATCTATCTATATCTATATCTATATCTATATCTATCTATCTATCTATCTATCTATCTATCTATCTATATATATTCATTTTCTTCCCCTCTTTTCCAATTTTCTATTTCTTCCTGTTCTTCTCATTCCCAACAGTAAGTACTGATAATCCAATATACGGTTACTATTTGTTTCAGAGAGAAAGAACCAAAGGCTGTCCACCTACGAAAGTTTGTACTAAAGGCAAAACCACACAGAACCAAGAGAAAGTTAAGACCATGCTTGGATACACTGAGTTAGAAGAATGGACTGAGGAAGAACGCTCAAGAGGTGAATTTTTGGCAATGCTGGTGAATGATTACAAGACACAGCATTTCACATCATTCCATCAGACCCTTCATTCTGGTGACGTCTTATCTCTCTCTCTCTCTCTCTCTCTCTCTCTCTCTCCTGAGCCTAGGGTAGATTTCACGTCAACATAATTTATATCCCCAGATGATTAAATAATAAATACAGGTCATGTTATAAGATTCATTAGGCTCCATAACACCTGCCCCCATCTGTTGGAAGTGGTTAATGTGTCTGTCCCATCATCCTGATCGCGTTTCTTAAGTTGCAGAAAGTAGTGTGAAGCATAGCAGAAAGTAACAGTAAAAAATGCTGTAAACAGATTGAGAGTGCTGTGTCCTACGAGCCCTGTTCGAGTCCAGGAGGTGGCCATATGATCATGCAAACGTATATATATTTTATTATTGCTACCTTCAGACGATTTTGTTCAGCTTTGGGTACCTTGTCGTACGGAAGGACTCTGTGAAATTTATATATAACCTTTCCAGTTCGAAACATAAACTACCCTACCCAAACTTAGGTTAAACTACTGCGTCTATACTAATCTACTTTTACTGACTCCTTTTCTTACCCTACCCTACCGCACCCTACCTGACCAACCTTGTATGAATATATCCCTCCCTAATCTACCTTTCACTGCCCCACCAAACCTAACCTACTTTGTTTGACAAACCTACCCGACCCAAACCTAACCTAATCTAACCTAACCTACCTCAAATTTAAAAGCTACCCAACACTGCTTCCACAGGCACTCCGTAACCCATGCATGGGCTAACATTTTTTAAGTTGTAGAAAATCGTCTGAAGCCTATCAGAGACTGAGTACAAAAACAAAGAAATGGCGTCAGCAGATTGAGTGTTCTGTTCTAGGCGCAACAGATCGAATCATCGAGATGACCAAATGCTTTTTTTATATCATGGAGTCGTTTTTTATATTATTTTTGTTACATCCAGACGATTTTATTCAGCAATCGGTAGCCTTGTCTTATGTAAGGGCTCAGTGAAATTTATATCCAACCCCTTCAGTGTGAAAACTAAACTAAACTACCCGAAATTAACCTACAATACCAAAACTAATCTACCTTTACTGACTACGTATCCGACCCTACCCTACCTAATTTAACTTGGTCCTACCTTACCCTACCTAACCTACCCTATCTAAGTCCACCATATCAGACCTAACCTACCTTGTCTTATTACCATACTCTACTCTATCTAATCTTCCCTGCCTTATTCTACCCTGCCAGGTCTAATCTGCCTTGCCGTACTACTTTACCCTGGCTTACCTACACTAATTTCTACCCTATCCTACCCACCCTATCCTGCCTTATCCTAAAATACCCTTTCCTACCCTACTCCACCTTATCCTACTCTACCCTACCCTATCCTACCTTACTCTACTCTTCCCTACCCAGCCCTACCCTACCCTACTCTACTCTACTCCACTCTGCTCTACCCTACCCTACCCCACCTTACCGTACCGTACCCTACCCTACCCTGCAATACTCTACCCTTCTTTACTCTACTCTGCTCTACCCTACTCTACTGTACTCTACCCTACCCTACCCTACCCTACCCTACTCTACTCAACCCTACCGTACCCTACCCTACCCAACCTTACCCTACCCTACCCTATCCTAACCTACCCTACCCTACCCTACTCTTCCCTAACAAGCCCTACTGTACCCAACCCTAATTTAATATCTACCACTATTTTTTCTCTATTCTTGTTTCTACCTTCAGACAATTTCCTCCTGTAGATTTTTCAGACTGGAAGAAGTTAGAAATGAGTGGGATTGGATGGGGTGTAGTGGGGTAGGAGCGGGGTTGTGTGGGGTGCAGTGGGGTACAGTGGGGCAGGATAGGGTTGGGTGGGGTGTAGTGGGGTAGAAGCGGGGTTGTGTGGGGTGCAGTGGGTCAGGATAGGGTTGGGTGGGGTACAATGGAGTAGGACCGGGTTGGATGGGATGCAGTGGAGTAGGAATGGGGTTGGGTGGGTTGCAGTGGGGTAGGATCGGGGTTGGGTGGGGTGCAGTGGGGTAGGATCGGGGTTGGGTGGGTTGCAGTGGGGTAGGATCGGGGTTGGGTGGGTTGCAGTGGGGTAGGATCGGGGTTGGGTGGGTTGCAGTGGGGTAGGATCGGGGTTGGGTGGGGTGCAGTGGGGTAGGATCGGGGTTGGGTGGGTTGCAGTGGGGTAGGATCGGGGTTGGGTGGGGTGCAGTGGGGTAGGATCGGGGTTGGGTGGGGTGCACTGGGGTAGAATCGGGGTTGGGTGGGGTGCAGTGGGGTAGGATCAGGGTTGGGTGGGGTGCAGTGGGGTAATGGTGGTGTTTGGTGGGGTGCACTGGGGTAAGATCGAGGTTGGGTGGGTGCAGTAGGGTAGGAGCCGGGTTGGGTGGGGTGCAGTGGGGTAGGATCGAGGTTAGGTGGGATGCAGTGGGGTACGAGCGGGGTCGGATGGGGTGCAGTGGGGTAAGAGCGGGGTTGAGTGAGGTCCAGTTGGGAAGAAGCGAGGTTGGGTTGGGTGCAGTAGGGTAGATACGTGGTTGTGTGGGGCGCAGTAGGGTAGGACCAGGTGCTGAGTGGGGTGGAGTCTGGTAGGAGCGATGTTGCATGGGGCGGAGTAGGGCAGGATCGGGGATGGGTGGGGGGTACAGTAGGGTAGGAGCAAGGTTGGGGGGTACCAGAGGGGTAAAAGTAGGGTTGGGCGGGGAGCAGTGGAGTAGGAGCAGGGTTGGGTGGGTGGCAGTGGGGTAGGAAGTGGTTGGGTGGGGTGCAGGGGGTTGGAGTGTATCGGGTGGGATGTGATATCAGTTTGAACAGAGTAAATAAGTCGTTCTCAGACTTGGGGTAAATGAAGTTTGTTTCTCCCATCATCCTGAGAGTTTTTTTTTTTTTTTTTTTTTTTACAAGGTGCAGGAAATTGTCTGAAGCTTAGCAAAGAGCGAGAGTAAAAAAATACGTCAGCAGATGGAATGGGCTGTTCTAGACGCCACGGATCGAGTCCCGGAGGTGGACAGATGTTTTTATATCATGTGGACATTCTATAATTTATTTTTGATACCTCCAGACGATGTTATTCAGCTTTGGGTTCCCTTGTCTTATGGAAAGGCTCAGTGAAATTTATATCTAATCCCTCCATTACGAAAAACAGATATGCGTCCTGGTACTGAATGGGCCTGGAATTATCGCATTCCACGCATAAGATGGCGCCACCGCTGCAGTGTTGCGACGGGAGGAGGTCAAGCGGACGACACTGCTTTTTTTCACTCTAACGTGGCCTAGAATGGCCCTCTCTCCATCTTGAATGCTGAGTCGCAAGTATAGAATAATTGGGCGTTTTTTTTTTGTCCTATCGCAGCTTATTTCCCGTAGTTCAGTGGCAGAGTGAGACAATACTACGGCCCTGCATCCATTCATAGCATTTCTTCGTGACTAACATCGTATTCTAGTGTTAATGTATTGCTACAGGTCAGAAATCGAGATGGGGAGATGACAAGTGCATTTTTATCCAAGTTAAAGTGAATAAAGTATCGTATTATCTCTCCCAGGCTCGTATGAATCTCTCAGTCAAACGCATAGTTCCCCCTTCAGCTGGACATAGCATTAGCTCCAGAGCATTAGAGGGTTAACTTAGGCATTTATTAATCCCCAGATGCTCGGGACAATTCAAGTGGTATTTCATTTAAACCAGACGATTTTACTGAGCTGAGAGCGTGTCATGGGAGCCTTTGAGAGTTAATACACTGTCAGTATTAACCCCTGCATGACTGGAATAACTCTAGCATTTCTTTACAGCTGACAACAGGCGGTTTTGTCCAGCCGAGTGTCACGGGAGCCTGACAGATATGGTGAATAAAAATACCACAGGGAAGGTAAGGAAAGTATTGTAAATTACCCAGAATAAAAAAGGGAAAAATACAAAGTGTTAATTTTATTTGCTCCCTGTACTGTATGTAAGTAGATATACGATGCTCTTTACTTCTTCGTGACTAGCATTAAATTACAGTCTTACGTATTCTAAGAGGTTCTAGAGATCGTAACAACTCTTCCTTAGCAACTTATTCTGCATGTGACGCTTTAATATTACATTTTTTCAGGTAACAAGTAAGGAAAATACAGTAGAAGTTCCAGACAATAGACATGCGTGACTGTGGTGGCCGAGTCTGTATAGGTTTGGCCTTGTAAATGAATCGACGTGAGTTCGATTCCCAGAAGATAAAGGAATGTTTAATAACTCTTGTGGCTACGCACACATATACAAACACTGAGACACGCACATACATACCGTAAGACATACATGGGATATATGTATAAGGGTAGGGCGTGGAAGATTATGGGGTTTTATTTCGAAGTTCAAAAAACCAATACCCTTTTTTTGGACTTTGAAATAAAACCCCCCTACCTTCCACGCCCTACCCTTATGCGTATGTTCTCTGTGTCCGTCTGTAGGTGTGTGGGTCAGTGTGTGTCTGTCTGGATGTGTGTGTGTAGACTTTTACATTCCCCCCGGCAGGTCAACTACGTGACTGCCCACACCCCCACCAGGCAAGCCACTAAATGACTGCCAAACTACCTTAATTAACCTCTATGTCAACCGGGAGTCGAACCCGGGTCCAAATGACATGTCTCTATGAACACTGCCACATTTTTAAATATTCCTCTATCCTCCCGGGAATTGAACCCGGGTCTTTTTAGTGGCAGACCTCCTCTCTACTCACTCTGCCACCAAGCCCACACTAAGGTTGCGGCTGGAACTGGTACTGTATTTTAGTTATTTGGTGTCAGTAATAAGGAAGGGAAGACTGAAGTGTATTGCAAATATTATATCGCAAAGGAAGAGTTGTTACGATATCTCCACAGCCACTTAGAATATTCAAGACTAATGTTAGCCACGAGGAAGTAGAGTATCATGTATCTGGGCCACATTCATTGCTGGTAATAAGCTTCGAGAAAGGGACTTCGTCTACCAAATAGGCAAACCCTGATGGATTTTGGCATGGATGACTATGAAATAAGCTTGGAACTTAGACTGGTTTTGGCAGCAGTGCAAAAGGATTCGGTATTTGGATCTCCATTAAGGCATAAGTCAAAGGAAGAATAATTAACTACTCTGAAAATGGCTTGAACAAAAGGGTACTACTTGTAAACTACCTACAGTGGATCTGATAACACAGGCAGCCCCCTTCCTAACTCAGGCAGCCCTTTTCATGAGTCTCTCTCCATCTCATCCTCGTTCTCCTCCTGTCCACCTCACTCATATACACTCTGCTAGTTAGTCTCTTACGCTCCATCCTCCACACATAGCTAAACCACCTCAGTGCACCTGCTAATGCTTTCTAGCACAAAGCTGGCAATGTTCCGTAAGTAGAAAGGGAACTTTTAATGGTATTTTTGCTTCACTAGAGACCTAAGTTTTGAGGACTTCCTGTATACGCTCATTATATATAATTTACTTAATTGGGGGAAGCTGGCCAATCTGTTTCTATCTATTTATCTATGGCCAGATGCCTCGCCTCAGTCCCGTAAGGGGTGGCCACAAACATATTTCCATGTAGCCCTGTCCCCTGCCATTTCACTGCCCTCCGCCATCTTACACCCCTCCCTCATATGCCTCTCTGCTCCATCCATCCCTTTGTCTCCTTCCCTCCATCTCACTCACATACACTCTCATAGTTAGTCTGTCACTCTCCATCCTCTCCACATGGCCAAACCACTTCAGTGTATTTCTCCCAGTGCTTGCTATCACAAAGCTGGCAAATCTATTCCATATCTATCAATAGAACTTTTAATATCTTTGCTCCACTATAGTCCCAAGTTATTACTTTCTGTATACACTTCTAACTGAACAGCTTTGAATAAGAGCTTTGATAAAAGTATATGAAACTGATATAGATCCAGATAGCTAGACAATATTGGTATAAACTATGGTATAAATAATGCTGGGGCATATGAGAGAGAGAGAGAGAGAGAGAGAGAGATGGTATGAAGTGGTATGTGAGAGAGGGAGGTTTAAGTTGAAGGGAGGGCAGCGAAATGGCCACAGACTGGGCGACATGGAGGCGATTTTTTGTTGCCACCCTTCATGGGATTAAGGCATCTGGAAACAGAGAAATATAAAGTAGGCAGCATCGTTATATAAAGCATAAACCTGAGTAACTAAGAGACAAAACTAAACAATAAAAGTAACAGATAAAACTAACTGAAATATACAAGAGAACCTGGAAAACTAGTCTACAGGAACATAACTAGTATCTTTCCCATACTGTACGAAATAGCCTGGCAGATTGCAAGAGATAGCCTGGCTGTAGCAGGAAAGAGCCTGGTAGTAGCAAGAAATAACCTGGCAGTAGAAAGAAACACTGTTATTACTATGTGAAATTAGCATTGTGGAGGATAATACAACCATGATGATGCTATTTGGGCTAGTCACTTAACATGGCAGTAAACAGGACCTGGGACTCCAGAGCTGGTATTCTCGTTGGCTAAGGAAGCTCCCTAACACATTTTCCTATGTGATTTATTTTGTTTACTACATCTTACTGTCCTGCTCTGTGTTACATAAATCCAATGTGGCCATACTGTACATGAATGGTATACAAATGGATATCAATCCGCCACATCCAAAATAAAATCGCTAAGGAAGAGGTGTTAGAGAGCTTCCTTATCGAACGTTAAGAAACCAAGCTGTCATAACTGTACAAATTACTATAGCTAACCGATAAGTAGAAAATTAACGCAGCTATCCATTAATACAGCACAAGTGATGGAATGCCTCTTTTGCTATCCTTATCAGATAATTCTGATTATTTAGCTGAAAAAAAAAAAAGTTTATTCAGCCGTCAAGTTTACACCATACCCCACTGGCTCGAAAAGTTCAGTCGAAATGTGGGTTTATATATCAGTAAATTTAACCTAGTTCAGTATGGCCTAAAGAATACCAACCTTACCATAAAAGGTCGAATAAATGTGTTATACAAAATCTTTTATTAGCTTCTATTTTCTTACAAGTCTGAAATAATGAACATTAGTTGCTATGAGGACAGTATGTTAGTTACTCGGGCAGGAGGTGGTTTTAGTACAAATATAAGTATATCGCAAAAAATCATGTCACAATATAGCTCAAGTATTATAAAAGTGTATCAGTGAAATAATAAGCTATCTCCATCTCGATTGCTCTCCTACTCCTGCTCACCATAGAATAATGGTTCTTGACCTTTTTGCTGCTGTTACACCAAGACAGACTTACTACCCCATCGTATGGAAACTGGGTGAAAGTGGAATGCATATTGGTACTGGTAATGTATTTTCCAAGTCATTTTACAAGCTATCATTTACAAGATGTCAGTAGTATGGTTTTCAACTACATTAAATTGTTTCCAGTAGAACATACAGTAGGTTTGACTGCTGGTGTGATTTGCAATACGAGACTCAGTTAGGCGCAATACGCATCACATGTCAGTCAATAAGCATCCTGTTTTTTTTTCTCTCTCTTTTTTTTAGCACAGCAGAGAAGCCCACTTGACAGCCTTTTATAGTTCGCAAGGGATCAGGATCTTGTGTGCCCACTATGATAGGATGATGTATTCTTTGACAAGCTTTATCCAGAAAGCAGCCGGATCCTGCTCATGATAATCTTTTTTATTCTCTTACATATTTAAAAAAAAAATGCCGAGCAATGTCTTACCCCCACTACCCCCACGTTAAGAACCACTGCTCTTGAACAATACACACACCCTCACACACCATACTCTGAAGTAAAAATACAAAGAATAATACAATCTGTAACCTGTCCTGTCTGGTGCTGACCATATCCTCTCTGGTCTCTCTCAGCCGGCTCCAATTCTCTCTCTCTCCTCTCTCTCTACAATCAGTCCATTACCGGCCATGATTCTCTCTCTCCTCTCTCCCTAGCATCATTGTCTCTATCGCCTAGGGAAATACAGGAACACTGAAGGTGCCTAAGGAGTGGATTGCTTACCAGAGTAACGGTATACAAGTACCCCCGTAACTGCTATCATCCTTACTACATCACCTACAAATACACACTACATGGCAATATGTGGCTTTAGAGGATTCCTAAACACCCTTTCTTAGCCATTTGGTCTACACATTTCAATAATCTTAGTACTGACGCAAACTATCGATATTAAAAGGAAAATAAATTAAGGGAAAGGTGCTAGGAAGCCTCCAGTGCCACTTTTGACCCAGACACTGATGGCTTCTCTGGGGTTGTCATCTTGTTTCGAGTTGTCTTCTATTGTTGTGATCTCCCCGTCCAAGGTTGCCATTTGTCATCCTTGGCTGCCATCTCTTCTTCTGTTGTTGCAGTCTCCTCATCCTAGGGTGGCATCTCGTCGTCTGCAGTCCTTTCGTTCTCATATCGTCAGGCTTTCGGCAATCGTCACACCTAGCAGGAGCACCAGCTGCTGTGGTTACTGGCTGCAGCCGTTTGTTATGTCAGCAAACCGAATTGTAGTGAACCATGGCGGAAGGAGGAAGACGCAAAGAGCAGGAGGACGAGCAAGAAAACTTGTGCGAAACCTGCGAGAGGGATATTAAAAAATAAATAAATAAATCAGCGTGGGACACAAAACTGGCTCCAGTGTGACCTGAGTGACGTGTGGTATCAAGCAGGATGCCAAAAGGCAACACCAGAGAAGTATTAGCACTACCTGGAAGGAAATGGTGAGAACGGTTGGTTCTGAAAAGAATGTAAATGAAACTTCAAATGCATAAAGAACATAATTAAGCAGCTAAGGGATGAGAATATGAAACTGAGGGAAGAAAAACAAAAACTGAGGAGCATAGTAGATGAGTTGGACAAGAAGGCAGAAAGTCTCGAAAAACAAATTGAGAGCTGTGAAAAAAAAATAATAATAATAATAATATATGGAAGAGTTAGAATAAGAAAGGGATATGAGAGAAGACAATGCAACTTTGCTATCTACAAGCTCAGGGAAGAAGAGTGTGATGACCAGGTAGAAAAAAAAGAAGATGGAAAAAGCAATGTGTGTACTGCTAACCTATTCTTAGAAGAAATAAAGATGGAAAAGTTTGAGAGTGAGAATGCATTCAGGCTTGGACAGAAAGCCAAACTCAATGAGCCAAACAAAACCCAAAGAACAGGAGAGGAATAAAACAGCCAAGATATCCAGAATGAACAAGGAGCTCAAAAATAAACTACATGACAGCCTAAGCCAAGATCTCTAGTGGCCAAGCTCAAGAGTGCCAAAATGAAATGGGGCAGACTGAAAATAACAAACACCTCAAAAATACCCTGGTGCCAGAAATTCAAAGAACATCATTTGTGACAGACCTAACCCGCAAAGAAAGGGAAGTGGACAGAAAGCTGAGAATGGAACTCAAGGAGTAAAATGACCAAGAAGAAGGCAGCTACATTAAGAAAGGACAGATTTTTCAGGTGGAATTTTCATTAAAATATCGCCAACAAAATGAAGAAAACAAGAAAGACAAAAATCAAAATAAAATTAAGAAATTAGGTATTAAGTTAATCAACATACAAAGACTTGGAGGCGATTTGTTTGTGGCCACCCCAAACGGGACTGAGGCGTCTGGCAATAGATAGATAGATAGAAAGACTGATTTAAGCTAAATTTAAGAAACACAGAGAAATAAAGTTGCAAACTATATACCGTATAACTGAAACTCAACGTAAGTGGGAAAATCTGAACGAACCAGGCAACCTCAAACACACCTTTTTTATTGAAAATATTGAAGACAAGAAAGGAGGTGGCCTTTACATCTGACATAACCTAAACAGTGGTATAGAGATAGAAAAGCAAAAAACAAGACACGAGGACATACTACACGCAACATGCAGAGCAGGAAACCTACAATTTAGCCTAATTTTGGTATATATGGCAATCAGTGACCATGAAAGAAACCAAACACTAGTAAGAAATATTGATCACATTCTGCAGAAACATGAAGAACCAACATTACTTATAGGGGACTCTAATGGCCACATTGGCTTTACAGGTTCACAGGAAGTAAATTTAAAAGGCAACGGAGCCCTAAACTGGGCAGAAATATATAACCTAATAATTCTGAATGGAGATGACAGATGTCAAGGAGAAATAACCTTGGCCAGAGGAGAACAAACTAGCACAACTGATTTTATGTCAGAAAACCAAGTTTGATGTGAGAGATTCAGCAACATGGAAAATGATGAGAGAAATCATTTTGACCTTTCAGACCACAACCAACTATGTGCCACATTCAACATAAATCTAGAAAAACCCAAAATATAAGTGGATGAAATCAAGGGAATAAAATTCCTGAAAATAAATGAGAACACCCTAAGAAATTTTCAAAAAATGGAGGACAAACTAGCAGCACAGCCGGAAGCATGTAAAGGAAATATTCTTCATTCTGCAAAAATAAAGAATGAGACAGCAACCTCGCCAATGATGACAAAACTTAAAATGAAGACAGCAGGAAGCACCCCAGAACCAATAGAACCAATCTGGCTAACAAGTACAATTAAATGTGAAGTAAATCAAAGAACCCTCAACAAAGAAGGAAGCAGAGCAAAAAAGGAAGGAAACACGACAGATACGTGGCACTGTACCTGAATCAAGACAAAAAAAGTTTAAGAAATGGTACAAGAAGCCAAGGGAACACAAGAAAATTAAAAAACAGAGGAAATCTTGAAAGACCCAAACAGAAACAAGAAAACATGGGAATATAAAAGAAGACTAAAGGGAGAAACCATGAACAAGGAGAAAATCTCAATCAATGACAATGAAGGCACACCTGTGATGGAAGAAGACATTCTCCTGAAATTGGAAAGTTTCTGGAAAACAGTCTACAAAAGCCATGAAAATAAAATAAATGAGGTCTGGAACAACACGACAAGAAACGAATAAGAGGAAGAGCTCAGAAGAAAGGCAGGAGGCAAAATATTAGAATTATATTTCGAAATGACCACAGAGATGAAGGGAGAGAGAGAGAGAGACCCCATCAACTACGGGAACACTTCGATGTGGCATACAAATGTAGTCAAGAGCACCCTCAACCAATGGCATTGGAAGAAACCCAACTAAAACTAGAAGACGTAAAAGCACAAGCGGAATAGGTAAAAAACAAGAAAGTACCAGGATCAGACGGCGTAAAACCAGACCTCTTCAAGACAGCTGGAGACAGCAATGAATGGAAGAGTTCACTCTATGCCTAAACAACCTATTAATAAATGAAAATAGTGACGAAAGCTGGAAGAACACAAACACTGTATTAATACCCCAAAACAAAGAAACCAATCTCTAAAGGCCTAAAGCCCTCCTACAAAATATTTACAGGCATACTAAAAACGAAAACAGAAAATCATGTCTAAAGCACACAGAGGAGGAGCGTTTTGCAAGCAAGTTATACGGAAAACAGAAGAATATGCCACAGTCTTTATATGCAAAGATACGCTATCAGTGAAAGTTACAAACTTAAAAAAAAAAAAAAAACATTAACTGTGTTGCCAGTCGACTTCAGAAAGGCTTTTGACTCGGTGAATGGAGCAAAACTAGTTATATCTCTGATGGAATGCAGCATCCATCCCAAAATTACTAGTGCCACAGCAAACATTTACAGTGAAGACAGAACAAACCTGCTACTAAACGGAGATAAACAAGCCGAATTTGAAATAACAAGTATCATAAAACAAGGCTACAAGAAGATAACCCAGGCTTCAAAGACCACTTCAACATATCCACACTTTTTTACGCAGACGACTGTCTCATACTTAGCTCATCAATGGAGGAATCAAGAAAAATCATTCAGAAGACAACTGAAGTAGCATGTGAGTGTAGACTCACCATCGACAAGGAAAATAATAAAATAATTTTCAGTCTGGAAGATACACCCCAGCAAATAGAAGGGATAAATATATGTGACAGTATAATCTACCATGGCTTAAAATAACAAATAAAAGACTGCTTCAAAGAACACGTAGAGAGGTGCATAAATAAGGCAAATAAAATGGCAGATGCTGCATATACTGTCCCAGAAAGATGCTGTAACAGTCTTCTTATATGCAAAACATAGAAAAAAGGGTTTGTGTTACCGTCTACACATGTTTCGGAAATATTCAGCTTTACTGTGGAAGATCTTAACAAGCTCCAAAGAACTGAAAACAAAATATACAGAGCAATCCAACAAGTGCCAAGCTACACAGTCATAGAAACCTTAAAAGGTGAAAGTGGAGTCTCGTCAAGCAAAGCACTTGATATAAAATCAAAAGTCCTCTTTGCAAAGTATGCCCTCCAAGAGGACAGAAATACATTAAAGAAATATTCATCCAGTAATTTCAAGACCAGAACAAGTGGAAAAAAAATAAAAAATAGATGAGCACATTCAACATCAATCTACGCCAAATCGAAAAGATGAAAGCAGAGGAAATAAAAATGAAAATTGAACTATGGGACACGGAAAACTGGAGAAACAACATGCAAGAAAAATCAATTCTACAGATATACAGAAGATTAAAGACAGAAATCGGCGGAGCAAAATGGACCGAGAACGACCAAGAAAGTATGTTTATGTCAAAAGTTAGAAGCAACACACTCAAGCTGAACTGGAGAAACAAATCCCTCGGAGGAGATGAAGCATGCCTGTGCAGTGATGATGATGATGGTAGACTGGAGCATTTCCTTCCACATTGTGGGCTACTGGATATAGCGGAATAAGAAGCAAAGGCATACTACTGCAACAACCCTACCAAGGAGGCACCCAAGTCATTGTAGCAAAAATCTGACGTTTTGGAGAAAACAAGAAAAAGAACATCAAAGAATACAAGAAAAAAACTTGATGATATCTGGACAAAATGAAAAAATATAATGGAAACTAAACTGACAACAGTGAACAGGGAACAGCGGGGTGGTAATATAGACTTATCCCACAATCATTACTAGACTGGACAACTCGCTGTCTAGGGTTGTCTTGTCTTCTGGAGTTGCCATCTGCTTGTCTTTGGTTGCCTTTCCTCTAAGACTGCGGGGTTGATACTCTGCTGGTGCCATCGGTTTCTGTGAAGGAAAACAGCAATTAGATGAAAGCATTTCCCTGTCTTATTTACTACACTACAAGCACTTGACATACAACACATCACATTACTGTCACAGGTTGACGTCAGCAAGGGAATGCGGTCAGATACCTTTGCCTCTGCTACCTCGTGGTGGAATTGATGGGAGGCGTGATGCAGGTTCTTTGTGCGGCTTTGGGGCCAGGATGGGTTGGGCCTCAGATCTGTACCAGAAGGTACAGGTCATTGTGGTTCCCAGGCTGCAGCTCCTACCCAACAGACAGGAGCCCGAACCTTGGAGTAGTGCCCCAGGATGCTGCCCTATCAACGGGTGTATAATGGCGCGGCATTAGCAGTGCCAAGGCGTAATTGGAGGGTGCCCCTATAGATGTCTTGGCTTTGAAGCCACTACCACAGCCATTGGCCATGGCTGGTGAGCTATGGGTCCTTGATCCCCTGTTTGGTCTTGAGAATGTGTGGGTGGGTTGGGCCTGTGATCCATCCCCTCCTTGACTTACCTATCATGACAATATCAAAGCCAAGCTTAAAAAGCAAGTCTGATGAATCGAAATCACCCAAAGGGGAAAGATCATATTACATCTCTTGTAAAATCTGCTTCCAAGATATTAGATGTGCTAAGCCGACTCCATTCCTTCTTTACCCCTGCACATTGTTGACTCTATACACGGGTTTTATCCGCCCCTGTGTTGAGTATAACTCTTATGTGTGGGGAGGCTCCCCACATACAGCTCTTCTCAATAGGGTGGAGTCAAAGGCTTTTCGTCTCATTAACTCTCCTCTTACTGGCTCCCTTCAACCTCTGTCTCTTCACCGCACTGTTGCTTCTTGATCTCTTTTCTATCGCTATTTCAATGGTCACTGCTCCTCTGAACTGTCTGCATGTATTCCTCCACCCCTACGACGGGCGAGTAGCACCCATCTAACAGCAAACTCTCATCCCTTTTCTGTCCAGCTATCTAATGCAAGAGTTAACCGTTACTCCCCGTCCTTCATTTATGCAACAGGTCAACTCTGGAACTGTCTCCCTCTGTCGATATTTCCTACTTCTTATGATCTCCAGTCTTTCAAAAGCAGTGTGTCCAGGCATCTCGAACTGATCGGATCTTGAATTTGGCTCTCTCTAGTATTTTGTTTTTCTCTTGGAAGGAACAGTTATTGAGGTCTCGTGGCCTTTGGTTCCTTTTTCCTCGCATTAAAAAAAAAAAAAAAAAAAAAAGGAGTGGCATCTTAAAATGTAGGTAGGTTGAAAGGTAAAGGTGGGGAAATGGTGGGCACTTTGGCCAGGAGGTAGGTAGATGCCTGCTGCTTACGGGAAATTTGGTTCAGGGGAGGGTCAGCTAGGATGGTTTCTGGGAAAGACTTAGTCATTTTGGAAGGGAAGTGTGGACGGATATGGTGATGTGGACGTGTTTGTCGAGGAGAAATGGGTGGAATGTGTTATGGATGTAATGAAAGTAAAGTAAAAAGATTATAGCATGGAAAATAGTGTTTTGAAAACTCCTGGGTACATTTATTTTGACCTGCATCGCACGTTGGCTTGGATGATGAAGAAAAGGACAAATTTTCTGGGTATTTGACATGGGAGATGAGACTGTCACTTTGGATAGGTATTTAAATGGTCATGTGGGTGCTGCAACTCATGGATATGAAGGGGTGCACAGGGAATGCGCATATGGTACAAGAAATGTGGAAGGGGAAAGGATACCATAGCTTGAGGAGGCAATGAACATGATTGTGTGCAACATGCGTTTTAGGAAAAGGCTGAGTAGGCTGATTACGTATCAGTCTGGGAGTAACAGTAGCCAGACTGATTATTTCCTGGTCAGCAGGATTGGTAGGAAGTTAGTGAAGGCTGTAAGAGTTATAAAAAGAGAAGTGTGTGTGCAGCAACATAAAATTACTGATGTGACCTGTTGCTGATGGAGTGGGTGGTGAAGGAGAGGATCTACGCACCCAGGAGATAAATATGAAAGTTGAAAAAACAAGCAGTAAGGGATGCCTTCTACTGTATAGTGAGATAATTATTAAGAGTGGTGGGTGAACAGGGAGCTATTGTCAGCGTCAATGAGCACTAGATAATTCTCAAAAACAGTTTCTTTAGAGTTACTAAGTCAGCATGGATGAACAATGGGCCCACCAAAACAAGGTTGCATGGTGGTGGGATGAGGGTGTAGAAGCCGCAGTTAAGGAGCTGCCAAGACTTTTCCGGGAATGGAAAAATGGGTGGTAACGAAGGAATACTTAGCTGCCACGTGTATGGCAGGTAGGTTTCATACTTATTGATTAAGTTCAAGACTTTTTTTCACTGAAGGCAAGAACTGTAAACACTGCAAATACACTGAAAGGTAATCCACCATACTCCCTGTGTGCTTTATCTGTCTATCTATTGCTCTTTATATTTCTAGACGAATTTAACCTAATACAATTAGGAGAAAAAAGTAATCACAGGGACAGTATTTTTAGTCTGAATTAAATGAAAAAAAAAAAAAATAGAACACTTAAAAAAATAATCTTACCAAGAAATTGAACAAAATCAAGATCCATTCATTGGAAGACGCTTGGACGCTGCATTTAAAATACTGTCACTGGCAGAAGGAAATGGCATTCACAGTCACTAGTAAAAGGACAGTTATTCAGTCACTGGCAAAGGGAAACAGTCAAAGGCAGAAGGAAACGATCACAGGCAGAAGGAAAGTCAGTCACAGACAGAAGGAAGGAAAGTCAGTCACAGGCAGAAGGAAAGTCAGTCACAGGCAGAAGGAAAGTCAGTCACAGGCAGAAGGAAGGAAAGTCAGTCACAGGCAGAAGGAAGGAAAGTCAGTCACAGGCAGAAGGAAGGAAAGTCAGTCACAGACAGAAGGAAGGAAAGTCAGTCACAGGCAGAAGGAAAGCCAGTCACAGGCAGAAGGAAAGCCAGACACAGGCAGAAGGAAAGCCAGACACAGGCAGAAGGAAAGTCAGTCACAGGCAGAAGGAAATTCATAGGCAGGACTATTTTTTTTTTTTTTTATGAATGTAGTTAAAAAGAAGGAGCTAAAGAGAACCCATATGTTAGGCCTGATATAAAAGAGCTGCTTAACTGCCTGGTTAGAGAAAAATCCCTCAACTAACTCCCTATTCCATGAAAGGAGGAGGGTGGGCTGCATGAGAGGTGCAATTTAAGCCCGCAATCCACCTAGTTCATATTTCAAACGGGCCTAGAGATAACTTCAGACTGAGGTATACATCTAGAGCCTTAAATCCGATATGGGTTTACAATTGCTACCACTAGGCAATTTTTCAACTTAGGGAGGATCTTCAGCTGTGACGGGGTTAAGGAAGGCCATGTCTCCCATTCCAAAGGTGTATGGTAAAGAAAATCGTCTGAAAATAGCATTACTAAAATCAAAATCTGAGTCAAGAAGTTAAAGCTACCAATGAAACTTAGAAAATAACCACATCAAAAGACAAGGCTTTACTATCACACCACTCCTGTTCCTTTCAAATGCATGGATCTCAAGCTGACTTTGGTTTACCACAGAATCGTGTCATTTGCTTTAATTCACTCCTGCTAACACCCAATTATTTTATCCAGTTTAGGAAATATTTTCTTTAGTGAAGGGGTATTGATTGCTATATCCAACCTATTCCAAGTCTCCAAAGGTTATTAAGGGAATATAGAAAAGTAAAGAATGAAACATACATAAAATGGAAGGTGTGGAAACAATTTCCGGAGATATGGTTGTTAGCCTTCCCATTCAACTATACACACTCCAACTGTAGCTGTTTCCATTTAGCAAGTCTCTATATAAATTTCAGCTATACTCTTGCAACTTTAACTTCCTAAGCTATTTTAATATATGCTTTAGTGCATTCTAACTTTCCAACACCTTTTGAGGCAAGTTTTGCAACCAACTGGCAATTAGCAAATGATAGTACAGTGGCAAGATTTCAAGAAAACTATAGAGTATGATCTCAGGGATGAGGGACTGAATAGGGAGGTTGCAAGAGATCGAGCAGCGTGGAGAGCCGCCATTAGGTGACTAAGACTAACACATGCAAGCATTTTGGAGGCTTTATAAACAATAGTAATACAAAATGATATGATATACTAGGCCCATCCAAGGTTATTTAAACAGACTGGCATCTAAATTAAGTAGCTATAACACATTTAAAGGTACTCACCATTTTAGTATCCAGCTTAATTGCTCCTCCATATCAAAGATGGTGGTGGTGATGGTGGATTTCTACCACCAGACACCATTCCAGCAGGGGTGGCCTCCTCTGGAATCGAGCTGCCCCTCCCCTCCAACTGCACTGAAATACGAATATGCTTTATAACTCATTAACCCTTAAACTACAATGACAGTGCTACCCCAACACTAGTTGACTCTTATGTTGAAGGACATAACTCAAAGAGTTTATCAGTTAATACTCTTGTCATACAGGAACATACTTATCCCTCAAGAGGACGACGATGGACTGCAGAAGGGTAATTTTAGCCTGAAGTCCCCCAGATTCACGTGCAGATAAACTAGAACCCACAACTGTGTTAAGGGATCTAGTAAACAAGTTTTTCTCACTGATAAACATGCACATCAAAATGTGCATAGTAACCAGTGCATCTATTTCTTTACCGTATGATCCTACTTCCCCAGTCAAGCTAAGCTAGTGCAAAAAGTATATGAACCATCCGGTGACAATCTTAATTTTCCTTCATCCCTAATGATGGTGTGAGGCAGGGTGCAGAAAGCAAGAATAGAGAAGATACAGTCCCATATGGGGTGGCCAGAAACAGCCTCCACATTGCCCTGTCCTCGGCCATTTGACCGCCCTCCCTACAACTCACACCCCTCTCTCATTTCTCTCTCCACCCCATCCCTCCATCTCATCCCTTGGTTATAATGTAGGAATGAGTGTCCTTGGTCAATTCAACCCTCCATATTTCACTGACTACACTAACAGCTGAAAACGCTTAGGGAAGGTAGATTAATACAAATGCACTGCCATACTGTACTTATCCGAA
>NW_027642949.1:185000-187500 GCF_032717465.1 Coenobita brevimanus
GGGGGGGGGTCAAAGGTGTATGTATGTGTGCACAGGTGTTGAGCCTTACCTGCACTCAGTCTGGCACCATCAATACCTTCATTAGAATCTTTGTACACCGAACCAACACACATTCACACACCAAAAGCTGAAAATCTATTAAAACCTCTGTGGTGTAATTAGTGAAATGTGTGCGAATAACGGGACAGGAAATACGAGTACTATATTACTGACACCGGAGTGGGACGAATAGGCAATGCTATAAAGTAGGTTATGACCCAGGTGTGGCACTGTCCGAACACACTGAACGTTAGTGAAGTATGTGAAAATGTCAGGGAGGAAAACTGTACCGTTCTGGGGAGAATAGACCCTAATATAAGAACTGTCAGGACCGATTTTGCGCCAATCTGAAACGCATTGAACTTTAGTGAAATCGAACTCCAGTGAAATGTGCACGAATGACTGAGAGAAACTTGTAAATTATGAGTACCGGTGTAGGGCGAGCTGACACTAATATACGGAGTGTCATGACATATTTTGCGCCAGTTCTAAACGCACCTCCGACTCGTGTTGACGACGTTAAGGCTATATCAATGTGTTTTGGTGGCGATGGCGGGGGTTGTGGTAGAGGTTAATATCTTACCAGCGGATGCCAAGATTTTATCAGCGGATGCCAAGATCTTACCAGGGGAAGAAGCCAAGCTCTTACCAAGGGATGAGGCTGCTAAGATCTTACCTGGGGAAGAAGCCAAAATCTTACCAGAGGAGGAGGCTAAGATTCAACCACGCTCTTTCTCGTGCGGGACAAGCTCTGTGACCTTACAAGCGGGCCAGTCCGTTCCCTTAACCTCCCCTAACTATCCCTACGCCTATCCCAGCCCACTATACTGCCGCTGGGTAGCTCAGGCACCCATAAACACAGTTATACGCGTCTACTGCCCAATTTTCAACGTTTACAGCAGTCCCCTGTGCCAGATGGACCGTTTGACCATATCCCAGAATGGCTTGGACAATCTCAGCGACGGGATCTCCTACTGTGGAGGCGGATACATTGATGTCACCCTGAATTCAAACCGTTTCGTGGCCACCTTCATCACTAGCGTCAAAATATTCCCCTACAGAAACAATGGATTCTCCTGTATTCTGACGGCCATGGCGAGGTACTGTACTTGTATATGTCCTTTGCCTCAGTTGTATATATGACTTTTTTTTTCATACAAGATGGTGCATTGCATAACCCTCCTCTTCCACTGCACCGAGAGATTTATTGCACTTTGTGGGGACGGCTTATTCAACGTTATCAACGTTTAGTGTGGATTATCTCTCCATTTTCTAATTTCACTGTGACACACGCCCACACCAACATACTCAGCTGCCCCTGCAACACACAAGATACCGTGACATGCATAAATCATTGAACCCTATTGTACACAGCATAGCAGGCTTCGTAACATCTCTACCTAAGCGATTTTATCTGCATCTTATACATCAATATCCCTTGAGGGGATATTTTCCCGCATCTGGTCAGGTCAGGTGCGGGTAAGGGGATGGGTCCACTATGATGTGGCAGGGGTAAACCAACTCCTTTGTCGAGCCCTGCTGAGGATGTCGCTGCTTAAACTGCGCAGTTGACTCTCGTGCGGTGTGGTGCGGTGAGGATCTGTCCCTTCTTCCCTTGGGGCTATGATACGAGTTAATGTGAGTGTTTAGATGAGTAACTACCCCCGCTAATACCAATACACCAGTCCTGTATGAGACAGCCCTAGCATGTATTCAATATGGACGGTAGGTGTTAGCGCCGAAATGGTGACATGTAGAGGTGTATGGTAAGCAGGAGGACTACTGGGCCTTGGGAGCAGGCTGTGAAGCCTATGTACAGGGTCGGACACATTTAAAAAAAAATATATGAGTGTGTGGTCCTGTCTGGGCTACCTGCCTATCCTTGAGGGAAGCAGCCTAGGTATATAGATAGATAGATCCTCTTGTGTATTGTTGGTGCAAATTATGTCGATATTAAACGACATGAATACCATACGCGATGATGATCAGGTGTAATATGCAAAATAAATCGTAGAGAAAAGGGTGCTACGAAGCCTCCAGTGGTGCTCAGAATCCAGCCCTTAATTTTGTATACAGTACACGATGGTCCGTAAATAGCGCTCTACTAGAAACTCCTTTGGCTCAGTCTGCTAGTCTTGGCCAAGTGTGACAATGAGAGTAGGAAGTGAATACATTATGCAGAGCAGGCATTGACACTGACACTGACTGAGCCGTCCCCGTAACGCACGAGAGATGGCCAGAGGGAGTAAATGAGGAGAGTTATATATTGTCTGTCTATAGCCATACGCCTTAATACCGTAAGGGATGGCCACAAACAAATCGCCTCCATGTCGCCCTGTTTCCTGCCCTCCGCCTAACTCATAACCCCACCTCCTCTCTCTCTCATATACTTCTCCACTTCATTCCCCCCATCTCATCCTCGGTCTCCCCACCTCTCTCGTCCCCTCCACCTAGCTCACAT
>NW_027642950.1:0-70000 GCF_032717465.1 Coenobita brevimanus
ATATAGATACATTGAAAGCAATCTATCTATCTATCTATCTATATATAATATGTATGTATAGCACGTATTAGACATGCATTTTACATACATACATTCTCTCTCCTTTTCTGTTCTGTTTATCGATCTCTTCATTTCCTTCTTTTTTATTTATTAATATGTTCTATTTAGTCTGCTTGGCTTCTTTCAGTCCTCCAGTTAAATCATTCCGTTCAGTGCGAGACATGTTTCATAAATTCATTAAAATCCTTCACAAGTTGCAATTCTATCAATAAAATACTCAGTGGAATTAAAGGGGTTAAGGCGTAAGAAGGTTCGCTCAACTGTGTATTGTACATTTTCTCCAACCAGTTGTCACATATGAAATAACATAACTGGTGGGAAATATACGCAGCTTTTACCCCAACACTGTTGTTTCAGGCGACTCTTTGTGATCTGAAGGCCTCCGTCGTTCCTCTTTGGAGTTAGTTTTATTTTCTCTTAGTTTCCTGTTTTTTTTTCTCTCTCTCTTTTTATTTGAACTCCTTGCCTCATCCTTTATTCTGGGTGTTCTCTGGTTTACGTTATTGTCGCTTTTGATTTAATCCAGTTCCATCAGCTCGCGCGTCATTTTTTTTTCTACGTAGACCACCCTTTCTTAATGAATTCCACTACATCCCTCCACCTCCCTCCCTTCATAAGACTTAAACTCCCTGTCCTTGCTTCTTGGTAGTAGTATTTTACTTCTTGTATCAGTTTTCCTGTCTCTTAACCCTTAATAGGTTAGGTTAGGTTAGGTTAGGTTAGGTTCAATTCACGATATTACCAATGCATTTTTCTCCAGACGTCCTCAAACATGCCTATGTGATAAATTCGCGTTATATGCAGCAGCAGCAGCAGCAGCGCGTCCCAGTGGCTGGTGCTATATACCAGGGTTATTTCCCACGAGATCTGACTCAAGGAAATAACAGGAAAAGGGAGAGAAGTAAAGGTTTTAGAGAAAAATGGATCCCGAGAGCAAAATCGAAATTCTGGGAGGGTGCTACTGCTGAGCTGCGTGAAGAGAGAGCTGAGGCTGCCGCTGGGAATAACACGACCAGGAGCCAGACAGGTACTGAGTGAATGGAAGTGTGGATGGTGTTACGGGAAATGGAGGGATGTGGCAATGCTAAGGGGAGGGATTTAGGACTGTGCAGTGCAAAGAGGAATTCTCAAGCCATAACGGGACAGTGGGAGTAGGGAGAAATGTTAGGAACTGGGAAAATAGGGAAAATTAAGAGTGCGAAATGAGAAATATAAGGAAGAGAGGCGAGGAATGTCAGGGAGAGTGGAATGTAAGGGGTAGATGAGGGGATTTCATGGGAAAGGGATGTAGAATGTAAGGGAGAGAGGCGGGAATGTAAGGGGGAGAGGCGAATGTAAGGGGGAGAGGCGGGGAATGTCAGAATATAGACGCAAGTGAGGGAATAAGGCCATAGAGGTGTAAAGAGCGAGCGGAAATACAAAGATGTAAATGCCTGGGAGAGGAAACCAGACAGGGATAATATCGAGGGATATATGATAGCAAAACCCACGTGAAAGAAAAATAAATGGAGTAAATGTACGGATACCGGAGATGAAATATCAAGCGAAAGTCAGCGAAATCTATACGAGAAAACATGGCAAGTAACAACAAATAAAAAAAGCAAACTGCAACGGGATACACATCCACAAATTATTTGTATTTTATGCATGTATTTTCTGTTTTAGTTTTGATAATAACCATCCAGGTGATGCGGTAATGTTAATTTGCAGCAACTATTCTTTTAGAGTGACTGAATTTCCCAAAGTCTGGTTTAGGGATGCATGAAGCTGGGAAAGGTTGAAAATCACTGCACTGGAACTCTAACCGTGTATTAGGAACTGGCTGAAATGTTCCAAATACAGAAGCTACACGATTTCTTTTTAATTCAGCAAACAACACCATTAAAAAAGAAAGTGGAATATTCATAGTTACGTTACTCATATGACTTTCACAAACTGCCACAACATCATAGCATACCGACTTCTCATTTGAAAGGACTATATATCCAGCAAATCTTATTTAATATTCTATACTTTATCTATTTCTGCCCGATGATGTATTCTTTACTCTATAGTTGCTGCCTTCAGACTATTTCTTTCTGCTTAGGATAAGAAATCAGGTTGTGGATGTTTCTCCAAAAATAACAGAATTGTTCAAAGAGATTAAGAATAAACCAGACAAATACGTCATGGGAGTGGAGGGGGTAAATGTTTTTATTGGTTTAGGAAAATAAAACTGGGTCAGCAGCTCGGCACTGACCAATTGTACCCTTCAGTTTTTTGTCTGAAAGTTTGGCGATAGTAGGACCGAACATTTTCTAACGAATATAGTATTTATAGATTTTATAAACTATTATATGTTAAGATCCGCCGGAAAACGAGAGGATAAAAAAATCATAATCAACCAGTAGTTCCCGTGAATAACCGAGCTAAAACCTAATAAAATAATTTAGAAGTAGTCGGAATTGAACACTATAGTTGTCTTGACTGTGACAGTTAAAAATGCAAGCTACAGAATAATTAGCCAATATTTGTCCCAGATAACACAGCCATAAGCGAATAAAATCGTCCCTCGTGAGCGGAAATAAAATAACAATTGACCCGACTGTGAAATAGCTAACTCCTTCAATTGTGTAACGTATTTCTGAATTTATGTTTGTGCTGTCTCAACGATATTATGCGACTACAGAAGGATCTCCAACGGGGAAAGGGTTAAGAACAGCTATATATAAGTAAGGCCATATATTGCCCTCTTCACCCATGTGTGTCTGGATTGTCTGGAGGACGACTCAGTCTTGTTTTTGAGGAGCTAAAGCATTTTACTCATATACAGTTACTACTCAACCATGCAATCGATGTGTGTATATATATATATATATATATATATATATATATATATATATATAGAGAGAGAGAGAGAGAGAGAGAGAGAGAGAGAGAGAGAGAGAGAGAGAGAGACACTGGTAAAGCCAAATGAGCCGTCCTTGCAACCAGTGTGAACCGGGCTACGCAATATATGGACCACCCTGTATATAACCTCAAGTCCGAATAATACCTGTATGCAGCCAGAATATATTACATAATAAGCCATCGATAGTACATGGTTAACAATATCAGTATTAACACCGTCATGCTTCTATACTCAATCGCAGCTAAATAAATTGTCCTGAGTTTGCAAGAAAAGAATTCTTGAGACATCACCCATATAATGGGAGTAAAATAAGTAAAGGGGGAGCAATGGCAATAACAGCTAATATTTTCCACCCGAATGACCATAGCTAAATGCGATGCTCGTTTCTCCTAAACTGAATTGTTTATTTTTGTCTAGTTTGAAAAAAAAAGAAAAAAGAATAAGATATAAAATTCCGGGTGTTTCGGGAGCCCGTCTCTGAAATAACGGGGGCGGGTGACTGGCAGTATTTTTTACCATATTTATTAACTTACGTTGCAGCGGATTTTTCTGGCAAACTAGGCTATATTTGAATTATAGCCTGTATTGTTTTGTTTTTTTGTGGGGGGGAAGGGGGCTTCTTTGTTTCAGTCGTACGTGATCTTTCTTTCGAACATTCTTTCATCCGTACGTTCTCTCTCTCTCTCTCTCTCTCTCTCTCTCTCTCTCTCCCAGTCATTTACCCTGGCACAAACCCACAATTATCCGAGTGAAAAGAGCGGGCCATGAACACGCGTGCCGTACAGAATGCAAATAAACTTTGGATAATTAGTCACGAAAGAGAAGCACAATCATCCTTAAACAGAGGCAGCCACGCATGCACAACCTATTTGTATAAAATATTTATTTATCTATATGTCTTTACCTATATTTCCCTATCTATCAGTCCTTAGGTTAAAATAGATACACATACAGATAATGGAATAACTAGAAAGAAAAAGAACAGAAAAATTACATTAAATATCAACATCATCCTGTCCACCTTACCTAGGGAACACTTGAGTTAGGATTTAGAAATAATGATAGTGGAAGTACAAATGTGTGAAAAATATCAACAGCATGCCCCGGGAAGAGAAACAGATGGTCATTCACATCATTTAAGCCCTCGAAATCCTGGGTCCATCTCATACGCATAATCACCTTTTTACGAAGGATATGCAATTCTATTCCCCCTTTATCACAGGAACGTCTGTTTACTTTATTTTCGGAATCTCCAAGCGATTTTGCAGTCATGCTTACACAGGCAGTCAGTAATAAATACGGAAAACAAATTATGTGTGATATGGAGTATAATATGGATCTGATACAATAACGTGACACTGACTTTCCTTTTTATTCAACCAGACGTTTTCCCGGCCTTACATAAGAAACCAAACAATAAAATGAATTTGGCTAAAGGTACTAAATAGTTCTGAAAGTGGTCTGAGGGTGAGAAATTCAAGCTGAATATACAGTAATGCTCTGACGAGAGCAAGACCTTTATATAAAGAGCCATCGTACTGATAGTGGTGAACATCCTAATCTGCTAGCCTTTCCACTTCGACGTTTAATCTTTGATATTTTTTTTGTCTCACAGGAAGCGAATTTATTTAGCAGAAAGAAACCATACACAGTCAGAGGTCGCATCCACACCAAACACTTGCTGGCACGGGCGGTTGCAGGAGGGATTATCTGCATCAGGATAACCCAAATGAGTTCCTGCCCGTTTCCACCCGCGTCCAGTGGGGCCACTTTTATAGGCTACAGTTATCCTAAACTCCAGCCTCCACCTACTTGCACCAGCAGGCATTTGGTGTGGACGCTGCCAAAGGATTAAGAACCGTCTCGACAACCTTTTCACTGAGACGGTGGAGTTTAGGTCATTTATTCTGGTTTACCTGTGACGTTATTATTCCCCACAGAATTCTATCTATCTATATACGTAGGCTGCTCCCCATAGAAAACAAAAAAAACATTCAAAGTGTGGAATTCGCGACAGAAAAATTCTTCAGAAAGTATAGATTCTGACAAATTTAGCTTCACGTTTTATAGTAAAGCTAACAACTATTTCAAACAATTCAGTGTTGTGATTATCGAAATGCGGAAAACTTTCTAATATCAAGAAGATTTTATAACTGTTCGAGAAGACACTTTTTTGTTTTTTTCTCACAGTTGCGCAATTGATAAGAGTAGAATCCATCTTTTCGCCTAACTTTCATGAAACGGATAATACTCGGAGAAGAGTGTCGGGTTTCGAAGTTCGCGTAAGGTATTGCTTACTCTCTCATTATTCATCGGAAAGACGTAAATCGAAAATAGCTCCTGGAATCTGGTGATTAAAAAGAAGATTCTTGATGACCTCAGACAGTGCTGTTTAACATACAGGAAAAAAATCAAACTGTGAAAGGATTAATGAGACTGTCGTTAACCTCGTCAATTTATTATAACTCCCCTTACTACCAATTGTTTCTCCAAGATTCACACAATCATGTTTACGGAGGAAGGATAAGGTAAAAAATAACATTAAAAACTTTAGATTCAAGGAGTTTAAGTTCGCAGCTGCGCACTTGGAAGACATAAACGGCGACGAAAATCTACACATGTTGTCCGTCTTACTGTTTATCCAAATCTATACTCACGGAAGACAAGTACAGTGCGACTCTGACAATGAGCACATGTAGTCCTTTTCATGCCTTATAATGTAGCCTGCTCGCGGATGGCAGGTACAGTACAGTGTTGGAAATCAGTTCATGAAGTCCAGCTTATGTCCTAATCGGTAATCGTGGAGGACAAGTTCAGTGTGACGTTGGAAATGATCCTATGTTGCCCTGCGTCGAGCAACACATTGAGAGCTTCGTTAATCAGTACTGGAGTGGCAAAGTTTTCCATTACACTCTCACATATACATCATGCAACAGGGGGGGGGGTGGATCGTGAACACAGCGAATGAGTAGAAGGTAAACACACACACACACACACACACACACACACACACACACACACACACACACACACACACACACACACACACACACACACACACACACACACACACACACACACACACACACACACACACACACACACACACACACACACACGCACAGACGCAGCTTCTCTCTCTCTCTCTCTCTCTCTCTCTCTCTCACACACACACACACACACACACACACACACAAGGAACAAAGGCCAATCCACTCCGCTGCTCAAAAGGATTATGTTGTTTGACTTGACGATTATGAGAGCAAGTCAGCCTCAAGTCCTTAAAGTCAGGGTCATGTTTCTGCGTCCCTGATTGCTGGAGGAACACCTGAGTAGCCGGGGTTGCATCTGCTTCAATGTTTTTATGGGTTTGACATCTGTTAATGAGCTCTAGTTATATAGAAAAGAACCAGAGTACTAGGTGTGTGTGTGTGTGTGTGTGTGTGTGTGTGTGTGTGTGTGTGTGTGTGTGTGTGTGTGTGTGTGTGTGTGTTTGTGTGTGTGTGTGTGTGTGTGTTTGTGAGTGTGTGTGTGTGTGTGTGTGTGTGTGTGTGTGTGTGTGTGTGTGTGTGTGTGTGCGCGTTTATCTAGCTGTATTTACCTCGTTATAGTAAACAGGATCTGGGTTAAACCGTATTGTCAAGCATCCTTAACTAATTTTATCCAGTATAATAAACTTTGACCAAACGGACATTCGTTGCTCGCATCACCAGGCCATCTAGTCTATTCAGTTGGGAGTATTGGTTTATAATAATATAGGTAATGATAATGGCGTTATAATAGAATTCTAACTTATTACAAAAAGTGAATTAGGACGGCTCTGTGTTGGTGCCCCGATGGAAGCGCTGGTGGCAATGGTAAAGGCAATTAAGAATGGTGTTGGCTGGAGGCCGGGGCGGTGGTAAATTATATGTCTGATTACTTTGTCCATAATGCACACAACTGCGTGCGCATTTTTTCTTTCAGATGGTTGTGGTGTTAGTGTTGTGTGTGTGTGTGTGTGTGTGTGTGTGTGAGAGAGAGAGAGAGAGAGAGATTGTACAGTTACCATGATTTTGTTTCAGAGCCACACAAAACTGAATACAATTCAGTTAACCAGAAATTTACCACTGCTTCAGTACTGGAGCAACACAATTCCTAGGACACGAGATAAACACGCTTTATATGCAGTATGGATAAATATCATGTGACTTACTCGTTTTACCGATATACTGATATATTAATTATACCACACGAGGTGAGTGAATGAGCATTTATGGAGATATATCTTCGTGTTTCTTCGCTGGTTGATTATGAATGCAGACACAAGTTTTTTACGGCACTCATTTATATGCTTGCTACTAATCGAAATATATATTAATCTTTTTTCCCCTTTACACAGTAACACTAGCAAAATGTAGGGGGACTATGGGCGATGCTGCTCCAGTCACCTTGCGTGCGCAGAAACAATTCTTTCTGGAGACAACAGACGCGGCTCCAGCATATATACTCAACTGAATAACATATTTCACCTGTTTTAGTACTGCTGCTGACTAGACGATTTACTCCAATAAGCGAGACCTCCTGCAGGGAAGGAAGGCTCCCCAGTTCCAAAAGTCTGCTCTGTTGCCATAGTTTATATATATATAGTATCTATCTATCTATCTATATATATATGGGAAGTGAATACTGGAAGAATATTGAAAGGCAGTGAGATGCGCAGTAAGATGCCTGGATGAAAAGAATGGTAAAAACAATTATTGAAATTGAAAGGAGGCGATCCAGGAAATTATTTCGGCTAGAGACAGAACAAGAATGAAGTGGAAAGTGACATATGACAGAGAGAGAAGACTGGCATAAATGGATGCCCTGGGACTGTTGAGGAACACAGTGGGAGAGATAAAATCAGTAAAGGAGACTGTGACATAAGTAGGGGAGAGTGAATATCATGAAGAGAGAGGCGGCTACGCGGAGGAGGATGCTAAATAGCAGCCACGATGACTGTTAAAAGACGCAGTATGACAGTGGAGCCACTTACATGAACTTTCTTAAGTGTGAGTTGTGTACAAGAATGTTTGATGATTCTTTTATCTTCATTCTACAGCCACCAAACATTTCACAACGAATTTAGATTAAAGGTTGCAGTGAGAAACGCTCAAACAATATGATTTTTTATTTTTTTTTACTGTTGCTCTGGAGATTTTTTTTTTTTCTTTAATTTGAACATTGGTTAGGATCATTTATGAATACCCGCCGCAGCATAAATTGTTGGGTTTGTCAGTTGACTGGTCTATTGCTCTTATTCATCTCTCTTAAAGATGCTCCCTAACACCTCTTCCTCACCGATTTATTTTTGGATATGGGTGGTTAATATCCTTTCGCACGTTATTTATTCAGTATGACGATATTGAAAGGATTTATATAACAGATGAGGGCAGTCAGATGTAATAAGCAAAGTAAATCGCCTAGGAAAAGATGTTAAGGAGCTCCCTTAACCCACGAGAATACCGGCCAAAGACTTTAAGGCTCTTCAGAGAGAACTGTGACATGACCTTGAGAAGTGGAAATACGAATGGATGCCGTGAGGTGACTAAGAGAATTGGAAAAAAGAATTTGTCTTGAAACCAGTGAGGCTTTGATTTGAGTAACATAACTGGAATCTGGCTATGAAATAAAGAAGAATGTCCAAAAAAAAAAAAAAAAATCTAATACGACTTAAAGAAGGCTGTAATATGATCATGAGGGTTGGAAACACACAATAATAACACGTAAAGGATGATGTGACATGCCTAATGACCTGGCAAAATAAGGTAACATGGAGGAGGCTGTGATATAGGTCAGAAGACTGGAAATATAAGAAAGAGTTTAGCATAACTAACATAAATGGAAGCAGGCTATACCATAATGTAAGTGAGGTTAAGACGTAGCTAGGGAACTATGCAAGCAGAGTAAGTAACCAAGACAATGGAGGGTGTAGCAGAAATGGACGAGTGTGGTTTACATGAGAGACGAGGGTAGTTAGTCAGGGGTTTACATGAGAGACGAGGGTAGTTAGTCAGGGGTGCGACCACGGTCAGCTTTCAGACGCTCTAGCATAACATGAAGCAGATTCTGGTTTGGCTAACATAATGGAAAATAACTTGGGAGAAGGCTTTAACATGACTAAGAGCCTTGGAAAATTGAAATTGTGAGAAGTTGAGACATGATTAACAAAGCTAAATTGAGGATATAACCGGATACGAAGGATGGTGTGACATGACTAAAAGATACATAAAAATAGACAACAGCAACGTAAAAGAGGCCATAGCATGATTAGCAATCCTGGAAACATCACGTGACATGAAGGAAGGTGTTGTATGACTAAAAGGACACCAATTTCGCTGTAACATGCCACGAAGGAAACTAACATTACTCTTTGTCCAGATTATCTTCCATTTGCGTCTTCTTTCCCGAAACTCACTGTCATGCTCTACATCCTTTCCATATGACTTCTTCGCGACTTACTCCGTATTCAAGCGTTAATCACTTGTCACACTCAGTATTCATCATGGAAAGATGGCAATATTAGGCCAAGTTAGAGTAAAAGCAGTATAGTGACTCAAGATGAAGGAGGCTGTAACAGAAATGGGTGAGTGGCCTGCATGAGGGACGGGAGCGTTAGTCACGGGGATAGCGTACACTCAGACTATATTGCTGCATTGCTCACTCTGACGTTACTCACAAACAGCAGCTAAGGGTCGCAGTCTCTCCGGAATAGGATTTGTAACGTCTACTTCTTAACTGTTCATAATGGATATTGAACCCTGGTAATTCTTATGTCTTTGATATATATATCTTTTAGTGAGGATATTGTATATTTCATTAGTGTTAAAAAAATGATTGATATACAAATTCTATATCCGAGGAAGATGTATTACGAAGCCCCATGTCATCTGAATACAAAATTTAGGCCCTGAGTATAGGAGGTGGTCCCGAATTTGAGTAAAACCGTGGAGCAGACATCAATGCACTGCTTGGCTTAGAGGACATTACTTCTAACACTTCACTACGAGAGATATTTCCACAGCTGAATAAAATTTCCTGTAGGTAGCAAACAGATATGATCGCACTTAAAGAAATAGTGGAGAGTAAAATCTGTTGGGATCAAAGAAACATTATCGGTATAGGGGTTTAGTTCTGTGGTTACGAAATTCCTATTCTGCATCGTACTTCAGATAACGACAGGCGGTTTTGCAATGTTCAAGAAAAGCCTGGGTCACCAAATAATGCCAAAAACTCATATCAGCAAATGTTCAGCATGAGGATAAAGAACGACGTATTTCTTTCCACCTTAGGACATTCTTGTTCAGTGTGCAGAAACTCACAGTAGCCAAATGTTTAATAGAGATTGCTTCGAAACCCATTACTGCGAGTCATTTCCCCTTAGCTGGACAATATCTTGGATTTTTTTTTTTTTTTTGCCTTAGTACTATATCTCCAGTCAGCTCAGTACAATTATCTAGGGGCACCAGGAATAAAAAAAAAAATCACCGCGCTCAATATGGGGTAAGGGATGAATGGAGCAGAGCACCCTGACAACACAGCGAGAGGGGAGAACAAAATAATGAAATAATTGATACCGACACATAAAAAGAGGTGCAAAAGGTAGGAAACACACACACACACACACACACACACACACACACACACACACACACACACACACACACACACACACACACACACACACACACACACACACACACTAGTTTAACATATACAGTCGTTTTCAATGACCCCTTTACCCCATGGTTCAGACTCAAATAATCACGCTAACATGAAGCCAAGTTTTATTTATTAGTTTAGCACGATTTTTGGTCAATGCAAAGAAACTATTGGCCGCCACTGTGCATAAAATCTCACCCAACTACATAAAAGGCAGTGGTTATTAATTTTGAAAAAAGCAAAAAAAGTAGTCGTGTTATGCAGTGAACAGTATAACTTTCATTTATAAAGTCATATGAAAAGGTAACACTTAACCCCTTTAATTCGATGAGATATTACTGATGTTTTCTTATGCCACCGGACCATTTTATCTTAGGAGACCTTTTAGGGTAGAGGCGTTAGTGAAGACTATATCTAGCCTCTCGGGTTCGAGTATCTTTCCAAAAATCAAATAAAATTGTGTGGAGATAGCTAGAATATAATCATCATCATCATCATCATCATCATCATCATCCAGACCACCTTTCCCACCCTAGGTTGGGGTGATGTAGTCCAGGGAGCCACAAATAACTTGACAGTATAGGGCACTAACCAAAGTTTGCCCAGTTGAACGGGCCACACTCCCATTCACTCACCATTGAAGCTCCTGGAATCCTGGCTCCAACGGATAGGTTGACACATATTCAAAATGGAGTTAGTTGTTAACGATTAGAGTATTATAGCGAGATCTAAATTCATAAGCATTTTTTCCATTGTCTTCCTACATGAAATATAAATTCAAGAGACCAGATGAAATGCTAATGGATAAAGTTCATATTCAGAATACCTGACGAGCAAAAATCGCAGTTATTTAACACTGCCGGATGAAAAGAACCAGATTTCAAGTAGTGATAAAATTATAATATATGAGTTAAGCCATTGACACAGTGAAATCATTTTTTTTCCATATTTGCTAATTTCGTACTGAGGTAAATATTACTGAAAGGTAAAAATAACGTTATCTAATACGATTAAAACGCTTTCCAAAAGATGAATAGCTGAATGACTTAAGCACAGAAATTCCACCTTGCTTAGCGAAACATTAGCAAAATGTAGGAGTAAGGAATAAAGTGCAGGATATGCATAATTAAGGTTGCAGGATGAGAGAATCAGACAACAGTGAGCCCAGAGGAGCATTAGTGAGGCTTGGAGAGCTGGGCGCCGCTCTTGTGTGGGGAAATGAGAGTGGAATTAAACCTATTCTTATCCCGTTGTGATTATAATTCCCACACTGTCTCCTGCTGCTGGCAGACCAAGGGCCCTATTTATAAACTCGCTTAAGCTTAAGGTTTGTATTCATAGATTCATCTCAGCTCAAGTTTGGAATTTATAAAGTTTCATAAGTGTAAGACAGATTATATTACAAATTCTCCTAAGCTAAAGTTTTCTATTTGTAAACTCTCTTAAGGTTAAGTTTAAGCTCTATATACTCTCTCAAGCTAAAGTTCTGTATAAGATTTCATGTGTACGAGCTGGTCTTCACTTTGAAAACCTATATAGATATCACAGCCAAACTAAACTGAATCTTGCAAACAAAAAAAATTGATGACGATGGTGATGATGACGACCTGTGATTACTGCTAGATGTTATGGAGATTTATTTATACTAAGAACTGATTAGACCCCTTTCGTAAATACGGTCCTGGTACGAGCAAGTTCGCTGAAAAGTGAGGCAGAGGAAAGAAGATTCTGTTATGCAAGAGAAATGCTAAGCTACTAAGGAAGTGCGATGAGGGAAAAAGAGAAGTGGAAGAGCAAAGACAGAAAAATGGAGAAGTTATAGAAGCAGTATATAGAGGATTTGTAGAAACAGTACAAAAGAAAGTCTGACAATGGAAAAGCAAAGTGGAAAAGAAAACATAAAAAGAAATGGAAAAATTACAGATGCAATGCCGAGAGAATTTTCAGAAGCCCAGTGCAAAAGGGAGAGCCTGACTGATGGGGACAAAATTGTCTTGACTGTTCTCATAATGGATAGAAAAGAGATTATTATTATTATTATTATTATTATTATTATTATTATTATTATTATTATTATTATTATTATTATTATTATTACTATTATTATTATTATTAATATTATTATTACTATTATTATTAGTATTATTATTATTATTACTATTATTATTATTATTAATATTATTATTACTATTATTATTTTTATTAATAGTGGTAGTAGCGGTAATAGTAGTAATAGTAAAAGTTGTAGTAGTAGTAGTAGTAGTAGGAGGAGGAGGTTGAATCTGAGAATAAACTTAATTCACCATAGAAGCTTTTGAACTACACATATCACTGAAAATACGCTCATTATTTTGCCCCATCAGGAACGTTGGGACCCGGGGCTAGGCTCCTTATTAACACTTTTAAAGCCAGAGTGACCAGTTGCTCTTGCCTGAGTGGTATTTTGTGAGCAATAAACCCTAATCCACGTTCTCCTTTATACCAATTGAAACACATCCGGTAGGAGAGCCTTAACCCCCTAGATCATCTGGTGTCGTGCTGTGGGAGGAATATAGTTGAGGTTGTGTTGCGTTGTGTTGTGCGAAATATATAAATGGGGGATGTGTTTGGTTCTCCTTTGCTGTGTTGCTTTGCTGTGTTGTGTGAGAAACATGATGGAGGATGCTTTGTTGTGCTGTGTCATATGAGGAACATAGCCAGGAGGTGTGTTGTGTTGTGTTTTATAAAGTATATTGTGTGAGCAATAGAGTGGTCGATGTTATGTTGTTCCATCATGAGAACAGTACAGAGGAAGAGTATTGTGTTGTGGTTGGAGGAGTGTATTGAAGGTTGTGCGTTGTTTTGTTGTGTTGTGCTGAGCATATTGTCGTGTTGTGTGAGGATATTGCGGATGTGTATTGTATTATGTTGTTTTAGAAGCATGTTGTGATGGAGGGCAAAGGACAGGTGTGAGGAGAGTAAAGATAAGTTTGCATGTATAGATACAGACAGCTTCTCTGCTGTCTGTTCTCAAGCACTTTTCCCTACTTTACTACAAATATCAACAGGTATGCTTGTGATGTTACGCCTCTGTCTAAGCGCTTTATCCTGCTTCTTAGACCTCAGTATCCTGTCGTTTGTTCCTGACAAAAAATATGCCGATATAATTACAGTATATAATATATGACACGCGAGAGAATATTAGAGTATAACACGAGTTATGTAGCATAGTATAAATCGCCATTAAAGAGGTGCTACGAAGCCTCCTAATATACCCCAAATGCTGTCCCCAGTCTCCAGGTGTGTTTAAATGTTTCCGCGCTGACTTCGATAGCCTATTCGATCTCATCTGAGAAGAGCCGAGTCTTAAGCATTGAGACCTGACAGCTGATTGGTTGTTCCGGTGTATTCAGTATGAACGACACATAACCGTTTGACGATAACATTGCCCAAAGAAAAAATATGTAGTTATTTGCAAGGATTAATTTAAAAACAAGGCCTTACAAAGTTCATCAGATGCTCTAGATACGCTCGTAATTTTGAATTAACGGGACAAAACAAAACACTTTGAGGTAAAGATATACGAGTTCCTTGACATTTTCCCCCCCATGATCTTGCTAATTAAGGTAAATTGTGTCATCACTGCGACATTACGTAATATCTAACCTAGCAAAATATCATAATTCCAATGAATTATGTTAGACACGAATGAAAAAACTGTATATCACTGTTACTTTTTAATCTCCAGTACCCCAATCCTTGTCACAGCTCTGTTGTAAGTTGAAACAGGAACTACAAAGAAAACTTACTGATGATGCAAAAGCAGAAAACATAATGTACGCTGATACATCAAAACGATTTCAAGTAAATACAGATATTCAAGTCAAGTGGGACATCACACGAGCGGTCTACTCCCCCCCCCCCCCGTGTCTATCATTCATCAGAATTCAAGGAGTATGTCATATTAACTGGAATTCCTATGTTTTAATTGGTTAGATTTTACATAATGTTGCAGTAATTACACAGTTTGCCTTAATTTGCCTGAACACTGTGGAAAAACTCCACCTGAACGTCTTTTGATTTGTCCCCCAATTTCAAAATTACACACGTATCTAGGCCATTTGATAAACATTGTAAGATCCCTTTTTTATATTAATCTGTGCAAATAACTATATATACTGTATGTTTTATGTGGACTGTCTTATCATCCAACGATTACTGTCACCCGTGTAGTATAAATAATTCAAAATGTGTCTTTTATAATGAATACACCGGGACAACCGATCAGCTGCCAGCTTTCAATGCTTCAGGTTCGTTTCTTCTCAGATGAGATCTAACTGGCTATAGTAAGGCCATGGAGATCTTGCTGGGACCCGAGCAAGACAATCTTATATGGGATCAGAGCAGAGGCGCCCCTTGAGGCCACGTAACGTTTGCTGAAGTACCACACAGAAAAGAAGGAATGTTTTACACTGATGAAATCTTTTCTTAAGGATACCCAGTCCGGACGGAAGTGCAGCCGTAAAACCACCCGACACTGGGTGGGTCGCAACAAGATTATCTCTAAAAGTCTAGACGGTAATTGGGTTGGACAAGACTCGGTTTTCTTACAGTCCTGGCTGGGTTTTTGCAGGGGTTTCCTTAGGCTAAAGGTTCATTACTGACACGGCCAATCAGGGTTAATTTCGAGGGGCTCAGCAGTGATGGTGCAGTTCACTGGTGATGGGGTCCTCGGAACACTGCAGGAAATAGGTTGAACAGTGAGTGGCCAGCTGGTGGGCTTATCATATTGCGTGGTAGAAGAAGATTCCAGCGTGATTGACAGGGAAAGCACCCAAACATTCTCGTAGACTGTGACACAACCATCAGATTTTCAGAGTCCCTACTTTAATACTAGGTACGTACAGGCTAGGGGTACGAAGGCCATTCCCGAGGATACCGCAGGTGGCTCAGAAACTGAACCCGGGACTTCTCGGTTAGAATTCTCGTTTGTCGGCTGAGTGTATTTCGGATTACACCACCAGTACCTCTTAGAAGTCTGTTATACCAAAATGACAAATAACTGGCGACTGAAGACTTGAAGAGAATGATAGAAGGATTTTATTTTCCTTAAGGGAAGTTAAATCTGAAAGTAGGAACTGGAAAACGATACGGTCGTTTAGAGGACATAAGAAAGTCTGGCGCTCCAGAAAGGTTACTATAGTGAGAGGAAGTTATGGGATGCCAATATTGCGAATGGATAACAGAAGGGCAGGAGAAAATTAAACAACAAAATAACTGAACAACAAGAGATAGATAGATAGAGAAAGAGAGAGAGAGAGAGAGAGAGAGAGAGAGGTGCCGGGGGAATGTAGCCAAAAACAGTCTCCAGGAAACCAAATCTTACACGGCAGCACAACGAAAAAAAAAAAAAAAAAAATGATAATGTTCTGTCTTCACTTGTTAGTTAAAGGGATACCTACCTATCGACTGCACGGTGGTTCATTAGGACAGGTAACCAGTATGAGTCACTATTAATTTAAGATTTAAGGAGGTTAAATTCCATGATCTCCACCTCCGTTCAGTATCTGTCTCCAGAATTTCTTTTCCGGATGTTCCTTCTCTCTATCCTGGTATCCTCCTCCTACTTCTTCTCTTTTTCTCCAGCCTCTGCTCATCTCCGTGTCAGTTCAATATATCTTAAGCTGCAACTCTCTCTCTCTCTCTCTCTCTCTCTCTCTCTCTCTCTCTCTCTCCGGTATAAATGCATTACTTTCTGTACTTACAACCTTACACTTAACTCATTATAACAATCGGTAATTTCACTACAGTTTTTCAGTATTTTTTATTTATAGTAACTTGACCAATACTTTGTAAAACAACTAATAGCAAGTTACAAACTCTACCTATGCGGTCATACCTCACACCGAGGACTTGCACATCGTTTTCATTTAAAAAATCCCAGAAGTATCCTCAGTGCATGAGGAAGGGGGAGATTTCGGACGAGATGGGTCGCCTTTAGATTCCTGCCCGAGTTTTACTGCGCCAAAGAAAAGAAAAGGAAGAGCATCTCTGAAATAAAATACAGATCCCCCCATAGACATAACTGCAAGAAAAAATAAAATTATTGGATACCTTACATATTTTGTATCTGTGAACTGCCACGTTCAAGGGAATATGATGGTGATGAAAAGATTAGAGAGGCGATCTGTTGTCTGAATGGCCGTAACTTCGATCTCAGGCTTGAGCAAGGAGCAGTCTGAATATCTGAATATCGTTTACACAGCCTTTACCGATCTTTCACAAGACTCACTGACATCATAAAACACCCTGAGCAATAACATTAAGAGTCATGAATAAGACAACCTCTGAGTGTATTTAATATAGAGGGTGGATATTAGCACTGAAGACGAGATATGTGAAAGTCTGTAAGATAAGGAGAGACCTCGAAAGGTGGAAGAGTTTTCCTGTAACTAATTCGTATTGTGAGAGGTGAGTATGGAAACAGCCGGGAAAAGAAAGTGGGGTTATGAAATGAGATAAAGAGAAGGATTCGATAGTAGACGAGAGGAGGAGACAGGAGATAGGAGAAATAGAGAGAGTGAACCAGAAAGATGGTACTTATATTCAGGGTATAAGGACTATTACACAACAGTCTTTTGAGCACAGAGCGTTATCTGATATGAGCTATAGACTGAAGAAAATTGAAGGCTACAAACATAATGAAGATTTAAGCATTGGTATGCATGAGCGTGATGGCTCAGTGCTGTCTGTGGCGCATACTGGATTAATGGCCAAGGACGAGGATGTGTATATCAAACTTGTGGGGAAAAATGATAAACCTATAAGTAAAGGCTTAACCATGTGACGCTGGAATCGGACATACTCGTATTTTGATGCGAATTGTCCAGTCTTACAGTTCAGGGTAAAAGTTTGAGAGGAACACTCAATATCACTGGGCCACATTCTTGGCATAATATTTTTCGATGTTCTCTATATCATGTCTGGTTTCAAAAAATGGGTTGCGTGAAACTTAGCCTAGTGAATATGGTTTTCTTATTCCTACTTTTACTCTGACCTACACAGTCGGACAATAAATGTATTCGTCAGAATATTTCGTATTCTGACTGCAAAATGGCGAGGCTAGATTAAGCAAAACATAAATAATACTGTGATTAAAATAGCCTGAAGTTGTCGTCGGTGATAATTCAATGCACAATAGATGATGGGTCTAAAACACTGTCGTTGTTAGTTGCTGGGTTCTGAAAGAGTAGCATCAAAGAACACTGCCTGTGGCGACTTGATATCTTGGGGAAGTTTCTCTGTAGTGAACCAATGCGTCGTATTCACGTGGCGTAGAAGTGTTGAAGCACCTCCACTTCAGCGATTTATTATGCATATATGATATTTTATTAAGCATATATGATTTTATTCCTCCGCCAGCTGCAGGTCTAATTAGTATATACCAAATCTGATATATTATGAAAGTATTAATAAGTTAAACAGCCAAGAAAAAATAACTGCATTGTTCAAAGTGAGAGAGAGAGAGAGAGAGAGAGAGAGAGAGAGAGAGAGAGAGAGAGAGAAATGAATGAAGAACAATAATTTTTTGGAAATTTTTTGCAGGGAATGAAGAGATGTGAAATGAGACTGTTTTATGTGATAAGTGTGACTAGAATCTCACGATCTCTAATGCAAGGCAGAGGGTAAGGTTTGAATGGAAGAAATTGAAGAGACGGTTGGTGGAGGAAATGGATAGATAAATAGACAGAGAGACAGGTAGATACACAAGGGAGGGGGGGAGACGGGCGCGGGAGCAAAAGAAATAAGCAGCATCTAAAGATGACCATAACTAATATCGAGGCGCATTGAAAGAAAGAAAAATGGGCGAAAAAATGAGAATCCTGTATTGGCTTCAGAAAAGGAGAAAAAGAGAGAAAAAGAAGATGCGGAAAAGGAAGAAGGAGGACCTGACAGTAGGAGAAACACGGAGGGGAAAAGACAGGCAACAGTGACAGAAACGAAACTGTGAAGAGAAATGAGAGACCTGGAGTGGCTTTGGACAAGGGACATCATCAGTCACTTCTTAGAATAGAGGAAAGGCGAGCTGGCGAATGTAACACTGCCAATTAGTTCTCCGAGACCAACTTAGAGAGAGAGAGAGAGAGATTGTGTGTGTGTGTGTGTGTGTGTGTGTGTGTGTGTGTGTGTGTGTGTGTGTGTGTGTGTGTGTGTATGAATTATAAAGACCAAAACTACATCTTTTGTATAGAGAATGTTCAGTCTTCTAGTGTTTACATCTAATTGGCCTTGAGAAAACCTTATAGGTAGCTGCAGCTCAATCAGAAATCAGTAGAATCTCTCATGCTGAAATAAGACTGTAAATTATGCATGCTGATCCTTCACACTAGCTACTTGTACTTCACTCAACCCCTTAAAACTGACGACGCGTTTATCTAGTTTATTGTTGCCATCACCAGTGTCTTCAGATCTGGTTGTAAGAGTCAGTAAATGGTTTGTATGATTGTTCCAGTTTGAGAAGCCTCTCCGAAGCTGAACAAAATTGTCTAGAGGAAGCAGAAATGAACTAAATTAATATGTCTTCTGAATGAGTATGACGGTTAAGAATATTTGTATGAAAGAATTAACCTGGCAGAGGGATGGAGAAGAGAAAGGATGATATGGGGGAAAGGTTGGAGGTGGAGTAAAGACTTGGGGCCGTATTTATAATGGTCTAGGCAGAGTTTTGCGATAAACAATATTCCGTAACATCTATGCATCAGAAAATCGTGTTGATATGTCCAATGTTTTCCAATAAATATTCACAAACGTTGATTTTGAAATACCGAAATTGGGTTTTAGTGCTGCAGTTTTTGTAGCCAAAGTTTGAACTGTATATTAATAATATCACAATCCTTATAATTGTAAAGGTCCAATGTTTCGAGCGCTTGCTCATTCCTTTGGAAGAACTTGCGCTTTAGAGAAACACAAGACGAGAGTCTTCTAAAGAGTATTCTTCGTCTCTTCTTCTTCTTCTTCATTAGTAGTAGTAGTAGTAGTAGTATTCGTAGTAGCAGTAGCAGCGGCAGTAGTTAGTAGTTAGTAGTAGTTGTAGGAGTATTCTACTAAAGGGAAGGCAACCGTATATATAATCACTCCGATATATACTACTCCAAACTTAAGAGAATATGTAAATACAGTCCAAACCACACGAGGCCGCAGATTTACCCACCATCTCCAGGGAAATAATATATTACTCCTGAGGCCTTTGCAAAATGCAACGCTGTTAAAAGATTGTAGCGTTATGCCGGTAAATTAATCTGCTGCCTCAAGCACACAAGGCTGCCCAGGCTAACACATTCCCTGGCATGCATAATGAATGCTGGGGAATCTAAATTAATGGCAGCTGCATAAACTGTCTGGTGGTGTAGTGGTTAAAACGCTTAGTCAGAGTAACAGCCAAGCATACTGTAAGTTCGACCCCAAGAGGTGACTGGAGGCTTTTCGATCATGTAATGCCATCGAGGGCAGTAGGCTGTAACTCTAATTATGTATGTCTTTGATGTAATCTGACACGCGCATAAACACACAGACTAGCGATAACTTATCATATAGCAGCACTTACATAAACCTACCCTTTTCTTTTCAGGGTCCTTGAGATTCATCCAGAGCTGATTGTTATTTTTAATCTTTAATAAACGTGTCATCTTCCGGGATGGAAGAGTAGCAGGTAAGGAGCTTCGAATTCTGGAATGTTTGTCTCATCGAGCAAGGATTATCAAATGGAGGAATTATGCAGACTCAGCATAATCCCGTATTGCAATTACAAAATCTCCATTTGGAGGATGCTTCCGATATCTTTCAAGTTCCTGAAATTTACGAAGCACATAGTGTATTTATATACCATGGTCCACACGAGCTGGACAAAACAAGACAGACTGAGAGCAAGTATTCCTGTGAAAAGGGAGAGGAGGAAGGAGACATTGTTCAGGCTACATTATTAGACAGTGTCCACCAAATCCTTTCATATAAAAGTGCAGAACTCAAGATAAAGAAAAAGAATATTGATATAGTAGCAGCAAATGAAAGTGCTTTGAGACGTGGGGTGTGTTCCAGAATGTGATGAACAATCTCGCTGAGATCAGGTGATGCTGTATCTCATTTACGTCACGAGGAAGGTCCAAAATATCACAAATTAGGTAAAAATACGTCTTATGAAATATTGACGTGGGCGGTTGCATTACACGTGATTATGTACAAGCACAATTAACGCCGTTGCGCTGTGAAAAACGAAAATTTTGTGAGGGACTGTATGAACTAAACTGAATACGCTGAACAGTTTATGGGCATTAATGAAATGACGGGTTGATTAGGTTCACTGTGATGCAGATATATTAGCAAGGTTATAACGAACTTACTCTTCGTTAAGTCTGCATCTCTTCTGAGTCCTAATAATTTCTAGGGTGGAAATTTCTGGAAAGGAGGTAGGTAGGTTAGACATTATGTCAGATTATTATTCTTGATTTCAACTCTCATTCCACGCTAATGAATCTCTTCACACCCTAATTCAGTCACGCCTTCCAGCTTTCCATTATTTCTGCTTGTCCGTGAACGCTTCCACCACTCTCCTTACGCTAATATCATTCTGCCATTTAATTTCACTCTACTCAGTACTGCATTCTCTGTACGGAACTCCACTTATCACCTCAGCTTCGTATTTTTTTCCTTTTTTCAACGGAACATGTCCCCAAGCCGTTCTAACCCTCTTTCTACCTTAATACATTCCAGCACCACATTTCTGTCCATTCTAACGCGCTTTTTCTCCATTCTAGCTTCATTCCAGAGCTCTTGACCTCCCCACCTCTCTGTCTCTGATTCCTAAATGCATACTTTTCAACCAGCATTTCTTTCATCTGCTCCCTCTTCCTAACTTCATACACTGCCGCACCCCATTCCTCCTCGCTCTTCTTTCAGGCCCTTCTTCGACCGGGTTCCACTTCACTTCTCTAACCCGCTACCTACATCTTCCGTCCACACAGTTCTTACCCTTTCCCATCATCACCCACTCCCGTACTACATTCCTGCCTCCTGGCGTCATCTTTCCATTCAGTCTTTGTCCCAGCCTCAGTTTACCTCCGCGCCCCTCTGCCTACATCTCCCCTATGCTCCTCGCCCTTAACTTCTCTTAATTTCCTTACTCTTCATATTTCCTTTCTATACGACAACCACTCCTGCGTCCCCCAGAAACTCAGGTTCCAATTTGTACTAAACTCCGTTTTCGAATCCGTGCCTCTAGCAACGGTCACTTATCCTACTGCTAATTTTTTTATGTGTCTGACTTAGGATCGAAACATATTTTAAAACACATAATCTGTACATTTATATTATTGGTGAAACTTGCAGAGGAGCTTTAATAAGTGCATTAAGTTATGCAACAACAAATATATATGGTGCTTGTGCATGAAAGGAACGAACTTACAAGCCGCCCCGTCTCGGACTCACATGCTAACATTTTCCTTGAGTGACAGAGAAGTTAGGCTGAAATGACGGTTGTGCGGCCGTGAATGTTGGCATGATGGGCTATGAAGCATCTGAGTTGCAGAGACGGGAGAGTTGAAGAGGGGAGAACAAGCCAATATATCAAGACTGGCTAAAGAAGGGCGATTCCTGGTTGGAACTCGGGACGCAAGAAAGGGATGAGCAAGAGAGGAAAGTATGAACTTGTAAGCTTTTACAACACGGAGTAGCACCAAACTGAAAATGACGATGATACCTTAAACTAAGAAATGACGCTCCTAAAAAAAATAGTAATTTTTCACAGTAAAAGAGAGACAATGAAAGAGATGAATATGTAAACTTGCAATAACTTTCCCCAATAAAGTTGCAGTAAATATTACGATGGCAGCGCGGAAAAAAGAGCGTTTCTCAGAAGCACCATTAACCTAGAATTTACACAGCAGGAGAGGGATGGGCGAGATAGGAATATGTCAACATCGAAATTTTACAGCGCCGAGTGACACCAAGCTGAAATATGGCAATGAAACTTTGAAAATATACACGGCTTTTCTCACAGATATTACCTCGAAATCACAATGGTGTAAGTGAAGCATGACAAGGGAGGTATAAGTAAACTTGCAAACTTTCTCAGTGTGGAGTGACACCATCCTTCCTTTCTTTCCTCTGTTCCATTCCTCTGTTCCATTTATAAGTATGGCCACATGGTACATTCTGGATTATTATATGCGCTTCGTACCGTTTATTTTTTTCCCTACCGTTTCGGGTCACCTGTTTCTTCATTGATATTACTCTCCATTCCCCCATAGTCACCCCTTACACTCTCACAGTCATCCTTCCTTTCCTTCTCTCATTCCTCTCCTCATTTCTATGATCAGATGTTTATGTCACGTATCACTCTCTTTTAAGTTTCCCTGCATCTTTCTTCACTTCGCTTCCTCTCATTTACCATCGGAGATCCAGGAGAAATATCACTTTTTTTTTCTTTTTTTTTCCTCTTCTCCATTCTCAGGTATTCACACCACGTAGCAAATTCTAGCTACTTATCAAGGGCAATAACACTGCTAAAACGTTTTCTCGCCCACCACCGTCTCCTCTTTTGACTGTTTCATTCAGTGTTTTTGCCTCTCACCAGCCATCCTCTGCGTAATCAGCCTTAATGAAATGTTTCTCTGTGTGGATCTCTCTCTCTCTCTCTCTCTCTCTCTCTCTCTCTCTCTCTCTCCACCCCCTTGCCCTCCTCCTCTTTCCCTCCCTTTCACCAGCCACCAACGCAATTTCCTCCCAAGCAAATACTCCTGCATTCAGCCTTGCCTTGTCTCATGCTCTTTCCTCCTCCCTCCCCTCTTCTCTTTGGTTTTCTTTCCTCCTCCATCTCCTCTCTTCTCGTCACTATTCATTTCCTTTCCCTCCTTTCTTCCAATAACTTGATATCTGATTCTTTTTTAAGTCTCGCGGCGCTTAATTTCATTTCCCTCTCATCAATATGTTAATGGTTTTCATCTTATATCCTCTTCCTCCTTAATGTCTTTCTGGAGTTCATTCATCTTTCCTCGAGACAGTGTTCATTAAAACGATACTGGACGTCATTTTGACTCAGGAAAATGAATATACATTGCTTTCAGTCCCTTCAGACCAGTAAAACAGTGCTCTGTGAGAGCATACTGACGGCTTCATTATAAACGCTGACGGCCTGATAACACCGACTCTTTGAAGGCGGACATCAGCTCTTAATGTTGATGGTCATATACAAAACAAGTTTAATTGTTAGAAGTGATCAGCTTGCATCCTGCATTTGAAAATGCAGTTAGAAAAGCAGCTAGCAAAGGTTTCTTCAAGCCATACACATTCTATCGTGTTATGGTCTGCTAAAGTCATAGTTTCGTGCCTTGACGTCGCTTCCCATTATCCTGCTGCCTATTGGCATTTCTTCTGCTCCTTGGCCTCATATTTTACGTTTACGTACTATTTTCTTTTCACACTTATCTACTGTACGTTGACTTTCTCTCCTCTTCTTTATCGCATTCCATCTCTTTCCTCTCCTTCATTACGCCTTTACTTCTAAATATCATTTCTTTTCATTCCTTGTCTCTTTTGCCTTTCCTTTTTTCTGCATCTCTCATCTTCCACATCTTCCTGACCTTCTCTGTCTTCCCACTTCCTCCCGTCTACTGCGTCACTTTGTAGTCTTTTTTTTTTTTTTTTCACATAGTCCTTTATTTTTCGTATCCCCTATTCTCCCTCTCTATCCTTCCACATCTTTCCCATCTTCCGTCTTTCTCCTGTCACCACTTGCTAAGTCATTCTGTCATTTCTTCTGTTTTTTTATCTTTTTTATATGCATTAAGGGTCGCTCACCTGCTATCCATGCTTGCCACTTCACATTCCCCCCTTATTCTTTTATTTTTCTCCACACTCTTGCTACCCCGCTCCTCTTATTCTCATTTTTAAACCGCATGACTCCTTTATACCTTGTTTCCACCTTTCTGTCTCTCACATTTCACTTCTTCCTCATACATTTCCCTCCAACTATCAACACTTAACTTCTTCTTTGCATTATTCTTTCAACTTGTCGCTTTTTTTGTTCATTTTTCCACGATTTTCCTTTCCTAGTACTCGCTTTTTCCGACTTTTCCTCCATTCCATTTCCGTTCCTTTCCTCTGAGTCCCATGTACCCCGTCGTACCCGTTTTGAGACACTTGCCTCACAGTTTCATTTCCTGAAGTTTTTCTCGCAAATTATCTCCTCCTGCCTCGATAACCTTGTCCCTCATCAGCACTTCAAACGTTGCACTAGGAGAAGAGGTAGGTGGAGTAGCAGGAGGAATGGTAGGAGGAGGTGGAGGATAGTACGAGCACTAGTAGTAGGAGGGGGAGGAGGGGTAGTATGAACAGGAGAGGGGAAATTGTGAAGAGCAGAAGTTGGGAAAGGAATAACAGGATTACAGGAGACTTAGATAAATAGTTCTGAGTAAAATAGCGAAACAGCAGCAGCAACAGGAGAACAGGACCTTTAGTGGGAAGAGTTCGAGATGAAGAAGCAGCAGAAGTAGAAGGATAAAATGAGCAGTAACGAGACAGGAGGAGGAGGAGGAGGAGGAGGAAACAGAGACGAACAAAAGAACATTTTTTTAAGGAGAGAGAGAGAGAGTCCATTTCAGTCAAATTTATAATATTTAAGACAATTTTATGTCATTTCAGGCATTTTGATCGAGTGAGTCCAATACTAGGCGCTTAAGGTTATCCTCACAAACGGGTGTGTCAGAAATTATCCCGGTCTCCCTCTTCTCCCATCATTTCTACTTTTACTTCATCTCTGTCTATCTATCTATCTATTGCCAGACGCCTCAATCCCGTTTGGGGTGGCCACAAACAAATCACCTCCAAGTCGCCCTGTCCCCCGCCATTTCACTGCCCTGCTCCCAACTCACACCCCCCTCCCTCATATACCTCTCCACCCCATCCTTCCATCTCATCCTTGGCCTCCCCCTCCCTCTTCCCCCCTCCACCTCACTCACATACACTCTCTTCGTCAGTCTTTCACCCTCCATCCTCTCCACATGGCCAAACCACCTCAGTGTGTTCCTCATAACGCTTCCTATCACATCATCTCGGTCTGCTTAAAACTGTGTCATCATCTCCGTTCTCTCTCCGTCATCGTCTTCCATGTCCTCTCTCTTCCATCTTCCCTCCTGTCATTAAATTCTTTACACAGGTGACACACTTCATTACTTTTCTCCCATTCTTCTCTACAGGATTATTTCTTACGTCCATTTCTTCCCGCTGTAGTGTCGGCCTTCTCACATCCTCATCATTTCCCTCCACTTTTTATCGTTCTTATCACTCTCGGTCCTTCTGTTCTTTTCTGTTATCTTCTTTAGACATGGTAGACTCCTCATAATCGCCTTTTTCCTCAATCAACATCACTTTTTTCCCAAACCCTTTATCCTATCACTCTCACCTCCTTTATTCGTTCCTTTCCTGTTGTTGGGTCCTGTCGAATTCCTCACCATCGCCCTTTTCTTCACTCCAGTCATTAGACACGTTCATTACCCCCCAGTTTCACACAGACAAAAATTGGCAAAAAGGTAAAGAAAAATACGCCATTGCTCTACCCCCACTGTTCACCGCTTTTTTCGCGCCGTTTTTTCAATTGCTTTTCGACAGTTGCATGTGACTTTTCTCTCGTTTCTTTTTTTTTTGGGTGGGGACGAAGTTTTATTTCTCCTACAGTACATTCCTGTTGTGGGCTCAAAGTGAAGCATTTTTTATTTCTTTATTTGTTTTTATATTAGTGCTGTTTTCTTTCAGTTAATGTGTTAGGTTGTGTTTACGTGAGAGAGTGAAAGAGTGAGGAGGTTTGGGAGACATGTGAGTGAGGCTGATGGGTTACGTTCTAAATGGCTTTGAAGATTTCGGAACACCTCATCCTTAGCCATTTTTCCTGAACATTACACCTCAGAATCCACTTGGATGTCATTGATGCGAAATATGTCGATATCAAAATAGTGCCGTTTAAACAGCATACAGGAGAGTGTTAAGGTGTTATATGCAAAACAAATCGCTAAGGAAGAGATACTACGAGGCCTCATGTGCCACCTCTAATACGATATGTTTGTGCGTTACGGAATGAGAGAGTGGGTAGGGAAGGTAGAGATGTGAGTGAGGTGACCAAGTGAGATTTATGACTGAACGCGGAGGCTCGGTGGTAGTGTATCCACCTCGTGATGAGTGTGTCCTGAGTCTGGGGTTTGAGTCCACGCCTTGGCAGACATGTAACGTGGGTGCTGGCAGAATGTTCTTTCATGTGCCTGTGAGTGTTTGCATTCTGTAGGTTCTGTTGATGACATATACAGACTCGGGCACTCATGAACATAGCTAATACAACATTTCAACATTCACATGCTTCACTTTTCCAGCAGACACCTTTTTTCCGTTGGTACTCCTTCAGCATGGGTAAGGTGATTTTAAAAAGGACCGACACACTGAACCTTGGCGGTGTGATGAGCTGAGCAGAATTAACCCTCTCATAGTCGGCACAACTCAATTGTTTGATTCATGTTACCGCTGTACGATAATACTCAGCTGAGAGTGAATTATAGGATAGTAAGAATATTAATACGGCAAGCACTCTGTTAGTCAATTATTTTTCCTAACGCACAGACATTCATGATTTTCATTCCTTCTGCTCCCCTTGCTAACTGCTTTTACCATTATTTTTTTATTTCAGTCTCTTTCCTATTTCATTTCCAACAAGTTTTTTTCCATCTCCCCGCTTCCGTTCTTTACTCCTTCTTTCCTCATGCATTCTTTTACCCTTCGTATCTCACACCAAGTTTCCACCATTCTCTTATTTCCTTTTTAGTTAAGTTTTTGTGCTTTTGACTTCTCTGTTCCTTGCCTCCTCTACTCTATTTTTCCCAGTCTGTTATTGTCTTTCCTATATCTTTCATTGATGTTCCTCCATTTACTTCTTTTCCCCTCCATCTGTCATCTGTCTTTCACTCCCATTCCTGTCATTCACTCCCATCAGGCTTCTTCCAGTCTCCTGTTCCTTCTTTACTCAAACATCTGATCTCACGAAACAGCCAATATCCCATGTGATCGATGTAGACAGTGCTCTCTTATTACCCGTACCTAACATACTATCTACCACTCTGACAGTATCCTCATAAACGCAGAGGAAATAGCCTAGTAGTCGGTGGTATTGTCCCATTCCTCATTACTTACAGCCCAGTGGATGTTATTACTACGGAGGATGAAGTAATATAAGAGTTCTTCGTTACAATTACCGTAGACGAAAGATTAAATGGATTCTTCTATATTTATTATCTTGGGATCAAACTAATGGCAGTGTACCTAATCTCTGGAAGAGTTCAGGAAGTGACAGATTGCGTGATGAGTTGTATTGTCCCATTCCTCCATATCTGCAGTACAACTAAGGCTACTATTATTGACAGAACAGTATGCCTATTTTCACAAGACCCACAGGAAAGAAACACATTCATTTGGATTTTCTTTCTTGCATTCTTTTCCACCAGTCACATTTTATTTTTTTTTGCCAGTTTTTAGTGAACACGCAGTTTACTATTACTGTGGTGTCGTGATGCTCCTTATGGCTCATCCAACTAAAAAAAAACTGTGCCTCGTTCTCAGACTAACAAAGATACTTAAGTTTAAGAATCTCGCGCACATCCCAGTTGTTACAGTTTTTTCTGGTAAAGGCTTTTGACAACGCTGATCTGAATGAAATTTCCTGTCAAAACAATTTCGCATGAAGTAGAAGAAGGGAAAGACAGTAAACTGTGCCATTGCTTCGACAGCGGCGTCAGAAAAAGCTGAACACGAGAGAGAAATATGGAACATTAGTGAATCTATATCCAGAACCATTTTGGGTCATGAAAAAAAATCCTCACCAAATATACAGTACATGCAACAATGCTCTCTATCTATCTGTCTATCTATGTATTTGTCTCTCTATCCATGTATCTCTATCTATCGATCCATCTATCTATTTATCTATCTATCAGTCTGTCTATCCATCTATCTATTTATCTATCTATCAGTCTGTCTATCCATCTATCTATCTATCTATCTGTGTCTATCTATCCATCGGTCTATCTGTCTATCTATTTATCTACATCTGTTTCTGTCTTCCCATCTTTTATCTGTCTGTCTGTCTACTTAGCTGTCTATCTATCTGTCTCTAAAAGTGGTGGACAGTCGACCTCACAATCACAAACTAAAAGTGCCGACAATTACAAGTGAATAACAGTGGTACCGCTCTGGCGACTTCAATAAAAGACTGCTGTAATATTGCTTTCATTCTCCCCAGACATTGATATTCATACAGTTACTGCATTTCTTTGTATACTATAAGACCAAGCAAAAATATTATTCACATACGACAAGGGTTGTGAGTTAAAAACGCCATCCTCTTTAATTCTGAAACTGTTATTACATACATATCAGAGCTTCATCAGTGAGGCACAAATTACAGCAGCAGAGACGATACTCTTTCAAGCGCCTGGTGTATAAAATGGCGTCATGGACACTTTAATTAAACGGGTCGATTTTTTATTAACTATCTCGTACGACAATAATGTACCCTCAGCGAGTGGCATAGTTGAAAATGTGGCAAAGAGTATCGATCAAGGAGTGTTTTCTGCGTACTGTTAATCATTCTACTGGAAAAACTTCAGCATGACTACTTCCTTCCATTCAGCAACAGGTATTCATATTTCATCACGATAATTTGTTTGCGTCAGAGCCAGCCTTTATAGCCAGCTCAAAGATAAGATGGTGAAAGAAAATAATTAAAAAGGTGCAGTGCATAGGGACCATGTACTTCTGTAGATCTAGAAAGTGCTTCATCATAAAGAAGTGATGCCTACCCAATATGATACCAGTACAGAGTGGTAATATTTTAAGTAAACAAGGTTAAAAGTACTATATAAATGCAGGACCTAAAGGGTCGTTATTTTTTATTTTTTCTATAGTCAACGGTAGTGAAGCACCTCGTGTCCGACAGACGGACGGGGTCACTCTTACAGATGTTCCAACGTGAAAAAAAAATATATATATATAAATAAAGTCAATCTCAGATTACTCATTCAAGGTGTGGGGGTCGGATGATAGGCTTCAGTTCTCCAGTTTTATTAAGAATAGATGACCAGCCTACCTTCCATGATGACATTACTGTAGATGATAGAATATCCTCCAGTCACCTCTAGGAAGTAAAACCTATGCATGGTCACCAGAGCAACTGGGGAGTTTTAACCATGAAACCACCTATTACCAATCGATACATTTGATGTGGATATACAATATGCACGTGTAAAATGTGCTTTAAGGTTTAATTAGCGATCATACAGACCGGTATATACGCCTATGCATTTGATCACAGGCCTCCATTTGAATGGCTTGTCATTCACACTGGCTCTTTGTGGAGGCTTTTACGTCTTGTGGGTTAAGGCGCTCCTACTTGATGTAGCCCATTACAGTTTACATCCAAGAGATGACTGGGGATTATTGCTTAAATTATGAAACTCAGGGGAATCCTCTGGTTACTATGTCCTTAAATGTGTGGACTAAGTAACATAGGCCCTGGCATTTGCGTTCCTGATGGTGCAATGAAAGATTAGATGGTAGCTAGACTGGTAGACAGATTACAGATTATTGTGTCATCCCACATTATGAAACAGTGAAACTTAGATTCTTATAGTTTGTTATAATAGATTTGTGCCTGTCAACTACAAAAGAGACCATTAATATAGATCACCCAAATGATTTTATAATTTGAGGAGATGAGGTTTTCCGAACTCCACCACCTGTCCAAAAACTTGAAGATTAAATTGTATTAAACAGCACTGACTATTAATATCATCACTGAGTACAGTTGGTGGTTTTAATAACCAAGAGATCGTCACTACATTTTTTTCTAACCTGCAAATATCCTTGACTCCTGTCAGTCTAATTGATGGCAAGAGCAGCCAAGTTGGAGGGTTGATTTGACTTGTTACCAAGGAGACTAATTTCTGTTTTTTACCTAAAACTCATCGAATTTCTGCCAGACGCAACTAGGAATTACCCTTCGGCCTCCGGCATGGTCGGCCCCCAGCTTTCGTTCCTTATCGGCATGTTTATAAAAACTTTTCATTTTCATTCTTTTCACAACCAAGACGTATGGGTGACTAACCATACCACTTCCCAGGCTTCCCTGAGCAGGGGCAATGCAATGATGGTAAAAGTAACTGGCATGCCATTCAAACTGTGGTTGGAATGCGAATGTAGTAATTGCCATCATTCGGTGTGCCCGGAATATCTGTGGCTATGCTGCTATAGCCGTCACCAGTAGCACGAGGGTGAAAGTTGTGGGAGTGGCCCAGTTCTGTCAGGTGGAAGTGCCACTACTAGGAAGAATAAATATGGCAGTTAAACACTGAGACACTTGTTGCAATGTGGCTTAGAAACAAGAGGTATATACCACATCTAGAGGGAGGCTCAAACAGATGCCTGCAGTGTGATTTTGTTGTCCCCCATCTATCACACACACACACACACACACACACACACACACACACACACACACAGAAACGATAGATTTCCATAACGCTTGACTCTTTTCAAATCTCTTCTAACTTTAACTGCTCAGCATACTCTTTGTTGTGGAATCCTTCACTATTGGCGGCTTTCTGCAAAGCTGAAGTACTCTTAAAGTAGCTCGTGGTTGCGTGAAATTTGTAAAGCCTTGGAGATTTCACAGGAAGGAGTTTCCTTTGTTACTAAGGGTCCCTATCAAAATATTTTTAACAAGCTAGGACATTTTTAGGCTACTTGACAGTATTTAGAAGATGCGAGACATTACTCTGTAAAAAGACTAGCATCCAGTTCCAGCAATTACACAAAAATCCATTCATATACATATATATAGATAGATAGATAGATAGATTGATTGATTGATAGATAGACAGATAGTACTGTAGATAGGTAGGTAGGTTATAAGTAACCCTCTCAGTTCTAGAAGTTTGTGATTAAAACTTCCTGGTGGTAACAAGAATATAACAAAACTACGTCACCGGAATGAAGGAGTTAACCCGACCTGATCTAAAAGACTCTAGGCTTCCCCTGTAATTTTCACCAAGTGCAGTTGATCCCAACCTGAGGCCGTAACCGTACCGAATGGCGCCATTAGGTCAAAGTTCAGGCAGGCCAGAGTGTATTGCGGTGCTGAACGTGGTGTTATGGCAGACGTAACATAGGAGAAATGGGTGTCTGTTTGGAAACTTAAACAGAGATGGGCTTCAGTGCCTTTCGTCACTTCCATTAACTTGAAGCACACAGTAAGGTTGCAGACTCCAACATTGCCGGGCAAGTTGCAACAGTATTAGTGAATTCGAAGAGCTTAAATGAGTTGCAAAGACATTTTGAAAACAAGGTCGTCGTCAGAGATTATGAATTTGGACATATACGGGATACGAGAAAGATACACACACACACACACACACACACACACACACACACACACACACACACACACACCGGATTTTAGTACATAGGATCCAGTGCTTTTGTACTTGTTTTTTCTCCTGCTACGATGTTCTCCTACTACCACATCACAGTCCAACCTCTCTCTCTCTCTCTTTCTCTCTCTCTCTCTCTCTTTCGTCTAGTGATGCATTATATTAGAGGCCGCGATGTGACAAAAGGTTACCATGATGAGGCTCAGGGCCGTATTATTAAAACTGAAACGGTGAAAATGTCAACAAGGCCCAAAATTCATTGCGATATTTGCTTGAGCATGTGATGATGATAGAACAGGTGTATAATCTCTTTGCATCGTTGCTAACTACCCTTTGTAATGTGAAATGCAGGTTGATAACGTGCAGCAATTACAGATGAACCAAGTTTCAATTTACCTTTGTTTTGTAAGAGTGTCATTAGATAGAATTTTACCTGTTTTTTTTCTGGTTTTTACCTGGCACAGGTATATTTAGACAAGACCCAACGTTATCTGAAAGAACTGCAGCTGCGGTAGCAAAAAGTAAGTTTCAGGATTCACACAGCAGTTAAAGAGGAACAAGAGAAGGCAAGAAAAAGGGAGGTGGGAGAGTCAGAAATGGATGGGGTTTATGAGGGTAATAGCTGGCTGGGGTAAACACCTCACTCACGCTGGCTGGCGGGACCTCTTGGGGGAGGAAAGACATAGAGAGGAGCAGAGGAGAGGGGCAAAAAGAAAGAAGAAGACACAGGGAGCACCAGTGGAGACCAGAGGAGAATAAAGATAACACTGAAAGGACTAGTGGTGAGTGGCAGAGGAAAGAAAACGCAGAGAACACCAGTAAAGAGCAGAGATGAGGAAAGAAGCCACAGACGGCAGTAATGAAGAATGACAAAGGTAAAAGGAAACACAGAAAACAGCAGCAGAGAGTGAATGAGAGAAATAAAATGGCACAGAGAGCAGAGGCAAAGATAGAGAGAGAGAGAGAGAGAGAGAGGTTGGACTGTGGTGTGGTAGTAAGAGAATGCGAAGTCTTAGTAGGAGAAGAAACAAATACAAGAGCACTGGATCCTATGTATTAAAATCCGGCGTGTGTGTGTGTGTGTGTGTGTGTGTGTGTGTGTGTGTGTGTGTGTGTGTGTGTGTGTGTGTGTGTGTGTCGCGGCCAAAGTTGGGACAAGGTTTTCGATGAGACTTCTCAGGATGGTTGCAATTGGGTCACAGATGTGCAAGTTTCAATTTCATGTCGAATGGAATTTTCTAAGGGGAATTTTGACTCCTAATTATCCCCGTTTTATACAGGAGGAAGCTATCAACCAGCAAAACACCTGTTCCTGGGTCAATGCATTAGTCGCTGGTTTCGAGCAAAGCGAAGACCTATCCAGAGCCACTTCTCATTTGTGCAAGTGCTGGATGGCCAATTGGGGTTCTTGTTGATGCTGTACTGTAGTCGCTAAAGTCTACTAGAGTGAAGCAATTTATTGTCGAAAAATGTTATTGAGCTCCTAAATATGGTTCCGCATCTAAAATGGAACTACCGGTGGTGAGTGGTATGGGATAGCGAAGTGGAGGAAACTGTTAACTGGAGAACGCAAATGTAGGTATAGAAAAGGAAAATCAGGACAGACAAACAAAAAATATTTATGAGAAGAGTTTGGTCAAAGTCATTCTTACAATGCATGATAAGAGAAGTTAAAAATGAGAGCTGGAATAAACAAAGCAGGATGCAAGAATGTAAATAGTTCATAAATGATTGGATGGGGTGAGAGTGTGAAATGAGTGACAAGGAAGGATATGGTGAAACAAGAGCTGGGAAGAAGAATGAGAGGCTAGCTAGAAGGAAGGTTGGTTATTAATGAGGAAGGTAGGGACATCTGACGGGAGGAAGGACAAAGAAAAGATATAGATGGACTGAAGGTGGAGAATGGGAAGGAAGAACGCACGAAGGTAGGGAAATAAGAGGAGAGGAAGAGCGTGTGAGCCAATTCTTCTCTTGATCAAGGCTGGTTCAGGTTCCAAAGTTGATATTGGGAAAGTTATAAACTGCACCAACTTAACCTTTGCTTCACCTTTCTTCCTCCCTTCCTTCCTTGCTTTTTTTTTTTTTCCACTCTCCCTTCTCTCCTTTCTTATTGCCATTCTTCATTTCACTCACTATTATACTTGTTCTCACACCATTAATTTCACATTCTCATCTACTTTCTCTCATTTTCATAATCACTTATTATCATACTCAACCACCTTTTTCTCTCATCACTCTGAAGTGCTGGATAGGGATGCCTTCACGTCGTGGCATCAATCGTTTGGTTACACACATCCCTCATCTCCCTCCCTATTCCTCTAAATGTTGATGGCAGAATACAGCAAAAGACCAATTTCAATCTGCAGTTCACCGGGTTCAAGTTCAGATGAGCTTGGAGCAGCAAGAGCAGCAGCAACAACGACAAAAGCAACAACAGTAATTACAGCTCAAATTCTCACTTACCCTCACTCTTTCACACTTAGCCTTTCACTGTCTCATACTCTCACTCATCCTCGTACACTCATCACTCCCATTCCCACTCCTTGTCATGACTTTGATTCTCAACCTGTTTGATCTCATTCTCTATTAGCGCTAATCTCTCTCTCTCTCTCTCTCTCTCTCTCTCTCTCTCTCTCTCTCGCTCATTCTTGCTATTCTCCTAATTTTCCTTTGTTTCCCTCTCAGTATATCCCATTTCTTCCTCTTCTCTTCTTTCGTCTCATCTTCTCTTTACCTTTTCCCTCCCTCTTCTCTCCTCACCCCTTCTTTTTCCTCCAGTAATACTTTTCTGCTCTCTCCCTTTCTCGCTATTCGTCTTAATTCTCGCCTCTTCCCCAAATCCTCCCTTTCCTTCTCGATCCTCTCCGATTTTTCTTCTTTTTCAGCTTCTCCTTCCTGTATTCCTCATCTTTCACTCTCGTCGTTTGCTTAGTGCTTACCATTCGTCTTAAGCCTTTCAGTGCGATGACTTCTTACATAATTCATTTTTTCAGCCTTTCAAGTGATATTTTTCTTTCTTTTTGCAAAAAAAATTTGCTCTTGTTTCTGGTAATCATAATATATCATGATAATTACATTAAAGACTGCACTGGGTTAACGAATTTCTGAGAGGGAGTAATAACAACAGTAGCAAAAGCTGAAAAGATACAGTAAATGCAATGTGTGTGTGTGTGTGTGTGTGTGTGTGTGTGATTTGGATTTATTTTGTGTGTGTATTTGCGCACACGTGGGTTTGTAGGTATTCTAGTTTTTTATGCATGTGTTTATATTTGTATGCTGTATATTTGTCTGTGTGTGTTGGGATGGTGTTTTGGTGTAACCGGTGGTGTGTGTGGTGTAGTGTGGTTTGAGCGAGGTGTGCCATTTGAGTGAGTGTGTGGCTAGGACTGGATTGATTTGAATAACTTCCTTGTGGCCGAATACTCTCAAGTGGCCAATTAGCACTCAAGATGGAGGTGTGGCAGTTTTAAGCCAGTTAAAGAGGTTAGAATATAAGAAATGCACAAGCATCGCAATTTTTCACGAGGTTAAAAGAGAGACTTGAGAGATCAAGGCTTCCCCACCGTCGGCACACGAAGCACATCGTCAACGTCCCTGTAACTTTCTCACTGCTCTATTGAAAATGTTGTGCTTTCCTTCCCCATGACCCTGCTCGGTCACAAGTATATCAGAAGGAAAGCGCAGTCAACACTCTATCCATCCATCATCCATTCCCATATTGCTCCTCGCAGAAGCGTAGGGTCTCGGGACTTGGTTATCAAGTGCAAAGTTTTAAGGTGAGAGCGAACAGTTCTTCGTCCCTGAGTGGCATTATGTAAACAATAAACCTCAACCACTCCCACATTATAAACCCTGATAGGTCACATCCACTTGAAGCGCCTTAACCCACTAAGCCACCAGGCGTCCTTTTGGTTATGTGGATACCCCTCAACGAAGTATCTGGTTTTGCTCGTGACAGGCTGTTATACTGCTGGTCACCCCGTGTAGAACCACCTGAAGGTATCACTACTTTCATTATGTGCGTTTCTGACATTTGTATGGCTTAGCAAACGCGCGCGCGCACACACACACACACACACGCACACACACGCATACACACACACACACACACACACACACACACACACACACACACACACACACATCCAAAGAAGATAAATGAAAATATTTAAGGGAGTGGCTTTTTCATAATGGACGTTTGTTAAAAAAAAAAAATGTTTTGGAAATCTTATATCCTGAATCAGCGAGAATTATGTTGCATTGTCGTAGTAACATGGCATAGGTTTGACATCTCCATACTAAATGCCGAATCAAAACAAAATGTTATGACGATAAAACATAACGCTAGTCACGCAGATGTGCTATGGAAATGGTGTAGTGCATTAGTACCGTGTCGTTCTGTCATCGAGATGTTGGGAATGAGCTACGAATGGACAATAATCTCGGACAAATTAAAGTGAAAGAACTATAGTAACCTTTTGGTGCACAGAAAATGGCAAGAATAAAATGAAAATGCATCTCCGTTGCCGTCGCCGCCACAGCTGGCTATTCTTCTTTTTCCAACTTCAGTGATGTATGCACTTTTATAAAATATTCCTGGTAATGTATATCATATGCTGTTTAGTTTTATGTTGGCTCTCTCTCTCTCTTTGAACGTCGGAACAATGCATGGAAATATGACCTGCGGTGAACGTGATATTTGTATGCCATTGTTGGATTTCCACAAAGGTTTTCTTAAACTAAAAATTTGTTGGCCAAATGTCGGTTAACCATAATAAACAGAAATACAGCTGTTGTTGTGCATTTAGGGACAATAGATCACCTGGGATTTCATCCCTTTTACTCTCAAATTTCGTGACTGGAAATCAGAGAGAGAGAGAGAGAGAGAGAGAGAGAGAGAAATGGGCTAAGTAAAATAGGAAGGTATGGGGTGTGAATGGATGTGGAGGACGGAGCAGGGCAAGGGTGGAGGAAATAAAAGATGGGCGGAGAAACAATATCATGATGGAGGTGCTCGCGGGACCCAGGATATTTGTCAAGAATATTGCCTATTCAGTTTTCAGATTTATTCCTCTGGGTTGCCTTCTGTCCCTAGGCGTGCAGAAGGGCAGAAGGGGAGATGAGGAACGGGTAATAAATATAAGTGAGAGAAACTGACGGTTAGAGTGTGAGAGCAAAATCCAGCAAGAAAGCCTGACCGTAACCTCAAGCTAGAGTGTGCCAATGTTTAGCTGTTAGAAAATAATACCATCATACACGTAGAGGATTTCAGTATTGCGTAACAGTCTTAGGTGAAAATCTTTTGTCGTTAACTTCCACACGATACTTACCTGTAGTCGTTTTCAGTCCGACAACGCTTAGCCATCATATGAGCTGAAAAGGGTTAGAGATCACCGTCAAGTTAGAAAAAGCATGCCAAAATACAAGGCTAATTTTCTGGATAGATTGAGGGACGTTTCTCTGGGATGACAGCAGTTTCGGTTGAATATATGTAGGCATCAAGCCTTTCAGTAAATTAGTCGGCTGACATCCAGGTTCCCAATTATATTTCTGTGTGAACGGATACAAGAGAGAGAAACAATAAGCAGAGATTAAGTGAGAAGTGAGTACTTGAGAGACAGAGAGAGTGAGAGAGAGAGAGACAGACAGACAGACAAACAGAATTGTGATAGACAGTAGAAATTATAAGCACACACACACACACACACACACACACACACACACACATTCATCATCCACACACCCTCACCACCCACTCACCTTCACCATCCACACACTCTCACCACCCACTCAGTCTAACCACCCACACTCGCACTCCTCACCGTGCACAAGCCCTCAGTTCTCCTCTTTAACATGCATCCTCTGCTTTGCCTCAATCAGGGCCTTTTGCTGCGGACAAGCCAATCCTCCCACTGATCCTCCCTGATTGGTCCACTCATTATTTCGTTTTTTTCTGTCTAGTTAGCAGTCTGCGTGGGCTCTGTCTTTTGCCGTCCAGTTCATTGTTGTATTAATCTTTTATATTCGAGGACTAATTTTTCATGTAATTCAAACTACCACAGACAGTATTACTCTGACTTTATTCAGATGTAGTGAAAGGGTTAATGAGGGATATTATCTAACCACCTTAGTTCGAAATTTTTTTAAGCTGAATAAAATCGTCTGAGTAGAAAGATTAAGGTGCAAAGGGCGTCCTTAGGTTGAAGGGGTTAATGGTTCATCAGCTGTTAATAATCTCGGCTTCAGAGACTACAGTATAATAATTTGTTGTTTATATTGATATAAGAAAATATTCATTGTATTCCTGAAAAATGAATACTTTAAGATACTGTTCTTTGGTGGTTGACTTCCACCAACAGGTCCACGTCAGGACCATCGATCTCATGCCAGGATAATGGCTGTTGGAGAAAGTAAGCTGATGATTGCATGACTGGCTCGAGAAGTGATTATACCCTACGAGGCCGACTGGTCAGAAAATTGACTTTCTGTGTGGACTTTGCCTGAGAGACGAAATATAAGTGAACATTAATATAACCTTGTGAACTTCATTTTTGTATTTGTTTGATTAACAAGTGTTGTTTACTGTTGCAGGTGTATTTCTGCTCCTAGCGTCATCAGTTTGGTTGAGGGAACACGGGAATAATTAGTCTCTTTGAGACCGATTAGGCGTCTATAATTCAGCAGGAATATCTACTAAATTCAATGCTGTTCATTGTCTTAACACTAGAATGCTTTTGCATGAGTGTGGATTCTTCAACTTTTGATGAATTCATTCATGACTGGTGCAGATATCAGTACAGAATATTTATAACAATTGCGCTTTATATCTTCATCTACTTAATCTGCATCCCATCCTCTTCACTACAGAATCCCTCCCTTTCCTCCTTTACTTCACCATCTTCCAAAAATTAACTCATCTATAACACTGCTTCCCCCAGGTACTGTACCTTATCATCTTTTGAAGTGACATAACTCTTCCCCATCAATGGTAAAAGCACTCTTGTAGTCACCACTCTTTCTATCCTCATTAATCCCTCGTAATCACTTTTTACTCTTTCTTCTTAGAAAGAAGACAGATTAAATTGTCGTCGGGTCTGCTCGATCAGACTTACATGGATGAAGCAACAACAACAACAACTTTCTGCTTTGTAGATTCGTACTTTTCACCATACTTTACTTCTTCCTACTCATTCATTCTTTTATTCAGTACTATGTTTATCGTTAGTTAGGTCCCACTCTATTTGTACCTAGAAGCGAAAACAGAGGCATGGAATCATAAAGCGACGGTTACGTTCTGACGCTGGCGGAATGTGGTGGACGCTTCCTTATCAGTTACTCCGTCTAGGCACGCAGTCAATCCTGTCAAGTCAGGGAGAATAAAATACACACACACACACACACACACACACACACACACGCGCGTCAAGCAAAGCATTAAAATATAACACCTGCACTCGCGAATGGGTGCAAAATGAAACAGAAGGAGGAGGAGTGACGGACGAGAGAGAAAAAAATAGTCCTGTTTGGATAAGTAGAATCGTGGACCATTGTGTGGTATATGACGGGGAGAGGAGGAAAGCGTAATGCCCTGGGAGGAAGGGCAAGGAAGGAAGAATTCTTTCGGGACGAGAGAAGGCGGAAGAGAGAAAAGAAAGTCAGAATACATGGCATAAAAGGAAAGACTGTCACAGTGTACAAGGGAGACAGATAGAGAGAGAAAAGATGTCAGAAAGTCTAATACGAGAGAGAAAACGAAAGAAACGAAATATCATACGAAGAGAGAAGACAGAAGACAAGGAAGTGAAAAAGATGTCAGGAAGAAGAGTAGGATACAAAGAAGAGGAGTAAAGGTATCAGGATGGAAAAGGAGGGGACAGAAAAATATTGGACAAGAAAGAAGTCGAAATCAGATTAAAGGAGAGAGAGACACACACACACACACACACACACACACAAAATGAACAGAGTGAGTGTCGGGCAGGACAGGCATTGAAGAGAGGAGGGCGGAGGAACAAGCAGCTAATGACATGAAGGCCAATTGGTGCCGAGATTGGAAAGTGGTGCGTGTGTGGGAGTGTGGGAGGTGCTTATTAGTGTGATGGAAAGCAGCAATGAGCCACAGTGGCGGCCAAGAACACTGAGAGCGAGGGAAAGAGTTCAGGGGAGAGGCAAATGAGGAAGACGAATAATAATGAAACGAAGGAAAGAAGTATATTTGTCTGTATCTATATATATTCGCTACCTGTGTCTGTCCAAATATATATTTAGCTATGTCCGTGTATCTGTGAATGTATCAGTATTTATATGAATAAGAAAGAGGACGATAGGACTGAATCTAAATACTACAAAAGAGAGAAATGTGTATGTGGAGGGATGTAGTAGGAAAGTGACTTGAGTAAGAGTGTGAGGGGGAGGAAGAAATGTGAACCAAAAAAAAAAATAGAAAGAGAAATGTAGATATATCATGTCGAATAAGGACGGAAGAAAATGACCTGCCTTTGAGAAATATCTGTGCAGGGAAGAAATACCGGTGTTATGTGTCTGAGGGGAATAATGTGAAGGGGATACAGCAGGAGTGTGAAAAGAAGAAGATGAGAACGATGAAGAAGAGAGGAATTAATGACGGAGATATAGCGTGTGTTATAAGGAGTAGGGGGACGAGAGGACTAGATAAAAGTAAGAGTGAAGATAGTGAAGTTTATAGTGTATGAAGAGAAGCCGTGAGGTTGGGAGAGGAATATGGACGGTGAAAATGATAATTTAATGATATATACAGTATATGTATGTATGTATGTATGTATATACAGTATATATATCTTCCCATCCCGGCCTCCATTAAGGAAGTAGGGATCCCATGTATGTCCTAACAACAGTAACATATTGGTAAAGCCGCACACATACATTCTCATTACTCCAGTGTACTAAAAGGAGGCGTAGTGATAAAGACAGGCAATAAATTAAGTAATTCTTCGTAATAGCGCCAATACGTATAATGTATCAGAGCCGTAACAGAGTCCCTAGTTACTTGGCAGGAAGAAGTTAGGCCTATAGAAATGTATTAAGATACATATTGATACAGAAATATACAGCTAGTCGTGAAAATTAATATTGCATTCACACAGCTTGAAAACAGTCTTAGGCAGCGCTGAACAAACTGATTTGCATCTGATATTGTGATGTGAACAGACTCGCTTCGGATGTGGAAAATATTCATTGTATGTTAACATGGATTCCACTGATCTCATTCTATTACAGAATTATGAGCAAACTCGCCGGATATACAATCCAAAATACATTTCCAGTGACGCCAGTGCACACACACACACACACACACACACACACACACACACACACACACACACACACTGTCCTTTTAAGTAATTATTATTATGCTCCCCAATAAAAATAAATACCCCTACAAATCCCCAGCACATCAGTGAGCGACAAGTACCCCACCACCACCATCAATACCACCATTAACGCCACCACAGCCTCCCCGCCATTGCACCGTCACAGACATATGACCCACCAACGGCACTATTTGTCATGAGACTCTGGTCTATATTCTCGTCAGCTTAGGAGACATACAATACGCTCTACCTCATCTTGACCTAAACTTGTCATATCTGTATCTTGGATGCCGAACTGGGACAATAACTAATTCCTTGATATGAACTCTGTTGATATCAGAATTATATAATTTTGATGCAAGAAATGTAAAAGTGTAATATGCTTAATAAACTGCGAAGTGAGAGGTGCTTTGATGCCTACTGTGCCACGTACAATACCACTCTTCGATTCATCATCCGGTCGGCTTACGAGGTAGTTTGTTTTGTGTATTACATAGCATTATTCACTTATCTGTATACGGTATTAAGAGTAAGATATTTACACACACACACACACACACACACACACACAACTGAAACTTTAAGCAACCATCAAGAAAAATCACCCCATCCTATCGTCTGTTCACGCTGATGTTCCACTTTTGAGTTTTGTAGGTCTTGTGTCAGTCTGTCCTTTCTCCAGCCCTTATAACTGCCCATTCATCACCCAAGGACCTGCGTCAATGCCTTGGAGTTTCTGGGTGTTAGAATGGCCTTATTTTTTTCAAGGTGCATTTTATTAACTGATGCCATAAGTAATAATGATAGCCTACTGGTCAGTGAAGAAACTCATACACACATACATTCATTCATGCATACATGCATACCTACGTATAAAGGCATTGGCAGAAGAATGTACCCTTCCCCTCCCCCTGTCCACCCTCCACCTCACTGACATACACTCCCCTATTAAGTCTCCCTTTCCCCATCCTCAGTGCATCGCAAAACCATCTCGAAGTATTTTCTTAACATTTTTGATCACATCCATATCAACACCACAGTGCTCTTTTACTTTCTGATTTGTTTCTCTCTCCATGTTATTCCACATCTACGTTAGCACCGCTCCTTCACTTCCTCATTTGTCTGTCTCTTAAGTAATCTTCTCTCATAGGCTCATGTTCTCTTTTAAACTTACATTCTCTTCAGCTTATCCTCTCTCGTTTGCTTACGTTCTTTCTAAGGCGTATTCTATTACGTTTTCTGAAGCTTACGTTCTATCCCAGCCTCACGCTCTCTCTTAATACCCGGTTTTCTTTCATAGCCTGGTTGAGTTACCGGTTAGGCGTTAGGTTAAATTTTGGAATAGGTTTGGCATCCAAGTAGCAAGGAGCATTTTTGGTGACGTCACATTTCACTTATTCATTGTAGGTCGTGCTGTCGAAAAGGGATGTTCTATACGACTTCTCCGGGCCATTTTTCTTCGTTAAAGGTAAATAATACGTACAAAAACCCATTTATCTTAATTTAGACTAGATTAGTACACGTGTGAGCCAATATGGGTTAATTTAAGCCAGGAGAGTAGGTTTAGTGTTAGTTTTAATTGGAGCCGTGCTGTGGATGGAGTGCTGATTGTTTTTCTGGGAAATTTTTCCTCTTTAAAGGTAAAGTATACGTTAAGATAGTTACGATACTGTATATTAACTTAGAACAGTCTGATATGGAAGTGAGTCTGCATGAATATAGACTTCAGCCAGGATGAGAGGTGTCATACTGGCTTAGTGTGTTTTCCGAGATATAAACTGGCTGGGTATGCTTGTTTGATAGTTCCATAGTCGTTATTCTAGGTGGCATTGGAAGCTTCGTAGCAACTCTTATTTAGCGACTATTTCTGAAAACTGTTACCATATCTGTGGTAATCTGTCGAAGGCCAAGGACACATGGGAGTCAAATATTCGGCCCCAAGGGCAGTTGGAAAGCACAGGTGTTGTGAGTACTCCCTGCAGAATTTAGTATTGTTGCTACCGTTATAATTATTGCTGTTACTGTTACTGCTATTATTACTATTGTTATATTATTCGTAGTGCTATGAGTACGATTCTCCGGTGAGCATTCGTTTAATCTGAAGCAGCAGAAGCACCACACCAAATCACTTCTTCTTCCTGATAGCCTTTGATATCTTTCTGGGAGTCTTGGGAGTGGTAAATGATCGTTTCACCTTAAATTTCTTTCCCTATTGTTTTTAGTTATGTTCCTTCTGCTGTTAACGGTTGTTTCTTGAGGGTAATGGCGGTCGCCTCTTAATACCTGTTCCTAACCTTTCATTTTAACATAATCTATCCTAACCAAACCTAACCTAACCTAACCTGACCTAGCAATTTAGCCTAATCTGACCAAACTTAACCGAGATTAGAGCTAGTCCTCCATTACAAACATCGGTGAGGAATGAGGAACATGATAAAAAAGGGGAAAAAACCGTAACAGAATATAGTTGTTTACCACAGTGAATATGGAAAAATACAGAAAACAAACTGGAGGAATAGGAATTGAATTGGTGAAGTCCTGCTGCTGCTCAAGGTAAAACTTAAGTGTTGCACCGGAGGGTCCATTTACTCGATTATCCTATTGGTATTAGTGGTATGGCTATTATTATTCGTTCCTGTTTTTACTCTTATTACGATTACTGTTGTTACTCATTACTATTGCCATTATTACACATTACTATTATTATCATCACAGTTATTACTTTTGCTGTTATCATTGCTATAATTATCACTGCTACTATTATTGTTGCCTTACTAATTTCATGTTATTTTTCAGAGAAGTTGACCAGGAGAGCTAATAAAGTGGGGACAAGGCAAGACAACAGGACAGAAGATAAAGACAGGAGGAAGTGGGACAGAAGAAAACGGCAGCTGCAGTACCGCCACAGTCACCAAAACCACCACACCACTACCCTTCCATCATCACCATTACTCGCCCCCACCCACCACCACCACCCCATCACCATTATCACCACCACCACCCCATCACCATTATCACCACCACCACCCCATCATCATTATCACCACCACCACCCCATCATCATTATCACCACCACCACCCCATCATCATTATCACCACCACCACCCCATCATCATTATCACCACCACCACCCCATCACCATTATCACCACCACCACCCCATCACCATTATCACCACCACCACCCCATCACCATTATCACCACCACCACCCCATCATCAATATCACCACCACCACCCCATCATCATTATCACCACCACCACCACCCCATCATCATTATCACCACCACCACCCCATCATCATTATCACCACCACCACCCCATCATCATTATCACCACCACCACCCCATCATCATTATCACCACCACCACCCCATCATCATTATCACCACCACCACCCCATCATCGTTATCACCACCACCACCCTATCACCGTTACCACCACCACCACCCTATCACCGTTACCACGACCACCCATCACCTTTACCACCACCACCACTACCCCATCACTATCGTCACCCCATCACCACCACCACCCCATCACCAATACCACCAACACCACTACCGCATCACTATCATCACCCCACCACCCCATCACCATTATCACCACCACCACTCCATCACCACCACCACCACGTCCACCACCATCACGTCCACCACCACCACCACCATTATTATCAACATTATTATTTCTGTGACTTTCCCACTTCAGTGAAATAATATAAATTTTGTAAAGATGAACTGTTATAGTAGTAGAACGATTAAATTCCCAATATTTTGTTGGGATGGTTGTACTGGAAAATGTTCTGTTCCTGTTACCTCTATGCAGAGCCAGTATTAAATTGATTTTATTTTTTCAGACTGACTTAGACCTGAAGAGCTGAGGATGACAAGCGAGAAAACAAATGGATAAAAGACAGGACTGGAGCACAGATGTCAGGAAGTAAGGAAGAATCGCCATAACCACAACTAACACCACTCCAACCATCACAACCCCCCCCACCCCCACCACCACTCAGAAGGAATCTACGTGATTCTACATGCAGGTTTTTTTTTTTTACCGCCGGAGGACCTTGTATTTTGTTATTTTTGAAAGAATTTACCATTTTATATACCGGTAATTCAATGGCACTTTTTACCTGCTAGGCATATAGCCTACCTTTTCGTAAAGAACATGTTCATAGATTTTTTTAACTACTGTCAAAATTATTTTCAGACACTCGCACACTCACATACACATGAACACACAAACATACATGCACACACGCACACTGACACACCATCACGCACGCAAACGCGCGTGGACGCACGCGCTAGCACACATGCACATGTACACGCGGATGCATGTACCCATACATTACAACAAATGCATGCATATATCAACATGCAAACATATTCATACAGACTGACCTGCTTGCATACATATTTTAATACACATACGTAAATTTATGTACATAAATTTACAGATATAGACAAATGTTTAAGTACACAGACATACACATATACATGAGTGCATACATGCACACACATACAAAAGTACCTTCACGTGTAACTACACATACACATGCATTCTTATAGGCCTACTCACATGCAGATGCCAACATTTTTATATACCCACATATTTTCATGCATACATTCATGCATAAGTACTGTACATTCGTACAGACATACGCACATACATACGTGCACGCATTAATAGATATAAAAATACATAGTCATATATAAGTATATATGTACGTACATACATATCATACGTACGCAGTGCACACGTAGATGAATACATATTAATACAAATGTCTTCATATACACACACATGTATGAGCACATGCATACGCATCATCATCATCACTAAACACCACCACACCACCACTAATTGAAAGATGCCTGTAGTCATGTACTGTACATATTACTGTATATACGTACACACAATCATACATTTATGGACATCATGCACTTGAACGTACGCATACTGTACACGAAAATACACACGTACACATACACAAACATGGATACATGCTCATAATAAACACGTGAATACACTTATTAATTAATTATATTATTATATTCTTCGTATCTGCAGACAATTTTATTCCTATTACGATAAACTTTTGGAATAGGAGGAGTTCAGTATAACTTTTATTGACCAGATGGTTTCCCAATACTAAGTAAAACCGTCCGTGGTAATCGGAATGTGAGAAGATGCTAATTTTTTTTTTTCTCTCTCTCTCTCGTACTTCCTATTTCATTCCAAATTTCCTACTTCATACCAAATTATTCCCATCATACTGATGCCCCCCCTCCCCCTCTAACTTCACTACTGCCCCCACCTCCCCCAACATCACTGCTGCCACCCCCTCTTCCTCCAACTTTACTGCTGCCACCATCTCTCCCACTTCATTCCTGCCACCCCTACCCCTCCAACTTCACTGTTGCCCCACCCTCCCCTTCCAGCTTAACGATTGCCCCCACCTCCCCCTCTAGTTTCACTGCTGCCACCACCTGCCCCTCCAACTTCGCTGTTGCCACCAACTCTCCCTCCAGCTTCATTGCTCTCCTTACCTCCCCTCCCAGCTACACTACTGCCACCACCTGCCCCTCCAACTTCACTGCTCTCCTTACCTCCCTTGCCAACTTCACTGCTGCCACCACCTCCCCCAACATTATTGCTGCCACTACCACCTCCCCTTCCATCGTCACTGGTACCACCACCTCCCCTTCCAACTTCACTGCTGCCACCACCTCCCCCAACATTATTGCTGCCACTACCACCTCCCCTTCCATCGTCACTGGTACCACCACCTCCCCTTCCACCTTCACTGCTGCCACCACTTCCCCCAACATTATTGCTGCCACTACCACCTCCCCTTCCACCTTCACTGCTGTCACCACCTCCCCCAACATTATTGCTGCCACTACCACCTCCCCTTCCATCGTCACTGGTACCACCACCTCCCCTTCCACCTTCACTGCTGTCACCTCCTCCCTCAACCTCAAGCTTCAACCCCTTTCGGCTTCCATCTCCCACTCCAACATTCATTTAATTCCAGGAAATTTATTTTCTCTCAAACTGAGTAAAATAACCTGGAGTGAATAGGAATATACTGTACTAAATGGCTGTTGCTAGCCTTTTTTTGTCTGTTTAACAATGTTCCCTCTAGGCCCGTTTCTTGTCTGATAAGGAAGCTCCCCAACACCTCTTCCGAGCGATTTATTTTGCTTACTACACCCTGCTACACCTTTTTGTGTTTTGATTCTAATATCGCCAATACTCTGCATAAATAAAGGACAAAAGGATATTAGCCTGGTATATACAGGTATAAAAAATAATCGCTCAGGAAGAAGTGCTAGGGAGTTCCCACACCAGACAAGAATCCGTGCCTATATCTAAAACCTTCAGTTAGAAAAATGTGAACTGAATAATATCGTCTGGAGGTGGCAAAAGTATTATTTAGCTCTTTCTTAGTTTAATCTTAGTGCTTTCTTAGTTTAATCTTGGTGTTTTTTTAGTTTTTTTTTTTTTTTTGTCTCCAGATGATTTTATTCAGCCTGAGGGAGACTATTCGAATTGGAGGGGTTAGATACAGGCTCGTATTATGGTCAGTTATGGAAGCTCCTTAACGCCTTCTCCTTGCCGAGTTATTTTCAGATACGACTGACTAATGTCGCTTTGTACGTTGTTTATGAAGAGTATGGCTATGTTTGAAGGATTTGTATAACCCTGAACAGGGCAGCAAGGAGGAAGGAGCAAAATAAATCGCTAATTAAAAGGCTTTAGGGGACCTCCTTAACTGACGAGAATACCGGCCACAATCTTCATTATCCCTGTCACTACTGCTGTCTTAGCCGAACAAAATCGCCTCAGGATTGCAAGGATGAAGAAAGATTACGTCACTGGCTACAACGTCGGCATTATCGTCGGTTAAGAAAGATCCCTAACATCTTCCTTAGCGATTTATTTTTGGATTGGGCTGGTTAATATCCTTTTCATGTTTTTCATGCCTAGTATGGCGATTTCGGAATGATTTAACACAGAAAGGGATAAAATAGTATAATAGGCAACATAAATCGGTTAGGAAGAGGTGTTAAGGAGCCTCCTTATCCGACGAGAATTCCGGCCAAGGTGGTCGTAAAATCGTCTCGAACCAGCAAGAATATACGAATTTTATTTTAGTGAAGAGGTCAAGGTGTGTGTGTGTTGGTGTGGTGGAGGAAATTTTTGTTGTAATAGTTGTGCTGTGGCTGTGATGTGTAGCTAGGTGGCACAGGAGTCTTTGCAACTCTTTATAGGTAATTTATTTTGCCTCTTTCACCAATTGTTGATTCAAATTTTTACGAAATCTATGTCGACAGGAGATAGAGCATACAGGTGGATATCAAGGTGTAATATGCAGAGTATATCTCTATGGAAAAAGCATTACGAAGTCTCCCATGCTACTCTGAATATAACCCTGTGAATTATGTGGTTGTGTGTTATTTTGGTTGTGTGCGTGTGTGTGTTCATATGTGCGTATAGGTCTGCTCATGTATGGGGCTTATCGTTTAATTTCGTTTATAAAGGCTCTAACATGCTCGCATGCGTCGGCCTTGGTCACCTAATGGCCGCTGTCCATGCTGTTCGATCTCTAGCAGCCTCTCTATTCAGTTCCATTATCCTTGAGGTCACACACTGACTTCGTACCAGGTCCGTTTTGGTCTGCCTCTAGCGACCTCCTCCCCGTCGCTCACACTTCTCACCTTCCGCACCCAACTTTCTTCTTCCATCCTCTCAAGAAGCCCAAAGTATCTTGATCTACCCCTTCTCATCACAACAATAATACGAGTACATTCAAGTCCCATCCTTCCTCTCAGTTCTTCAGTCACAGTCCACCCCCCACCCCCCAGGCATTTCATTCAAGTACACACTGCATATCCATCTATTCATCATCATTGTGTGTGTTTCAACCCACGAATATCGTATTCCTTTACAGCCCAGGTCTACCTACTATATAACATTACATTCCCAACACATGCTGCAAACAAACGACCCTTAGCAAGAAGGGAGAGCCCTCTCAGTGTCAGGAGAGGCAACAGCTCTAGCTCCTGTCCCGCCTTCAGTACATAACATATACCCAAAATAACAAGCTCCTCAACACACTGAAGAGACTCTCCAGCACGATCAATCCATTAACACTTGTCAAGGTCTACATGCTCTTCCCGACACACCGCACATACGAAATCGGCATTATTTCGTAGCATACCTCAAAATCATCCCTTATGCATCCACTTTTGCCACAAACACTGCACAAGATTGAGTTACTTTCGACACCCTTGTGGTAACTGCACTTGGCCACACTCCCTCTGCTTGGACTGTACCGCCACCAGCTCAAGATATCACTTGTTTTATCTGCGTTGGCTCTCAAACTCTTGTGCCCCACTTCGTCTCTCCAGTCCTGAGCATTTCCCCCGCCTCCCTTTCATTTTCTGCAGCCAACACAATCAGCATACATCATTTACCAGCGGAGTCCATATCTAAAGTTACATGAGAGAGCTTCAAGTACCATGATAAGCATTAAGAGGCCCAAGACTGACCCATGATGCACGCCAGCATTCACGAAAAACCTATCACTCAAATCTCCATTTACTCGCACCTGGGTGGAAGCACTCTTGTACAGTGCCATAGCTACTCTAACTAGCCACTCTTCTATTTAAAGCTTTCTCATTGTCTACTTAACCACCTCCCAAGGAACTCTGTCAAAGGCTTATTCCAAATCAACAAAAACAATATATTTTCCTAAAGTTGTTGGACAATGAGTATTGCATTAATGGCCCCTTTGTCTGGCATAAACCCATGCTGTATCCCGTCAGTATTCATTCTCTCCCTTGTCATACCTTCCAGAACTCTCTTCATACTTTAATTATCTGGTCCAAAGTTTTATGCCTTTATAAATTCCTCTTACCAGGGCTGCGCCCTTCCTCTTATGCACATTTATAATTACATTCTTCACCCATGTATCTGGGACAACACTCTAATATATAATCAAATTTATCAAATCAGTACCTAAACCCACACCTATATCTCCTAATGTCTTCAGGATTTCAGGAGTCAACCCAGACACAAAGTCTGCCCTCCTTCGCTGCATCCTACGTATTATCCTGCTCACAGCAGCAGCAGCAATCAAAGGTCATGGGCCAAACATTGGATCCACAGACTTCAATCCTTCCCTATCTCAGTCAAACTCATTCAGCAGCCTGTTATAATCTCTCCAAGCACCTTTAATATTCTCATTGTCCACCACTAGCTTTCCTTCATCATTCTTCACACACTGCTCACTTATGATATCCATGTTTTCTCTCAGCATTTGATTTACCACTTTAAATACCACATTCTTCCTTATGGCACGATTGAAGCTATCCATTAGAAGTCTCTGAGACTCAGATTTTGCCTTGTATACCTTCATTCTGGCCCTGTACATGTACTTGATAGCCAAGTATTCCTGTCTGTTTCCACCATTCCCAGCCCTCTGACTATCGCCCAATTACAGTACTTTAGCATCCTGTATTTAAAAAGTTTTTGAATCTATTCTTAACAAAAGAAAAACATTAAAGCACCTTTCCTATCACAACCTTCTTTCCGACCATCAGTAAGGATTCCACTAGGGACACTTCACTGGTGATCTTCTCATCTACCTTTCAGACTCCTGACCATCCTCCTTTCGAGACTTAGGCGAAAGCTTTGCCATTGCACATGATATCTCAAAGGCTTTCAAAGGAGTCTGGCATAAATCTTTAATTTCCACGCTGCGCTATTAGTGTTCCTATCCTTCAATCTGTGCCTTCATTTCCAGCTTCTTTACTGGTCGTTCAATAGCTGCTGTAGATTTTTTTTTTTTTTTTTTTATGCGAGGAAGAAGGAACCAAAGGCATGAGCCCGCAGTAACAGTTCCCTCCAAGAGAAAAACAGTTCCCTCCAAGAGCTGTCATTAGTGGTGCTCCTCAGCATCCCATCACATCCCTGCCCCGAGACTGCGCTGACAGAGCCCACACCACATCTCCCATCAAGTCCACCACTAGGTAGTGGGGGAAAAGTTTTCTGGCTGCATTCCCTTGCTGACGTCAACCTCTATAACATTGTAGGGTACAGTGTGTGGTATGTCATGTGCCTGCAGTGTAGTACATAATACAGAGAAAAGTGTTCACCTAATTGCTTTTTTCCTCCACAGAAACAGACAGCAACAGCAGAATATCAACCCCGCAGTCTTAGAAGAAAATCAACCAAAGACAAGAAGATTGCAGCCCCAGAAGCCAAGACAACCCTGGACAGTGGGATGACAATATATGACAACAGACTGACTGCAGACAACTAGATGACACCCTAGGATGATGAGATGGCAGCAGTTGAAGACAAGATGACAATAACAGAAGACAATTCAAGATATCATTATGGCAACCCTGAAGAGCAAGAGTGGCAACCCAAAGAAGCCATCAGCGTCTGGGTCAAAATTGGCGAAAGAGGCTTCATAGCACTTTACCTTAGCGATTAATTTTCCTTTTCACCCAAGCTTTCCCTTCTATGCGTTTATAGTTATAATATCGGTAGTTTAGATCAGTAACAAGACGAAAGTAAAATTTGTAGATTTAATCGCTAAGAAAGAGCTATTTTAAAGCCTGCAAAGCCACATAGAATACTACCGTGTAGTGTGTGATTTAGCAGGGATGATAGAAACAGTTATGGCGGCGCTTGTATACCGTTACTGTGGTAGGCAATTCACTTCATGGACACCTTTAATGTTCCTGTATTTCCCCAGGCAATAGAGAGATTGATGCTAGGGAGGGGAGAGAGACAGGGTCAGAGCCGGTGATAGACTGATTGTAGAGAGAGAGGAGAGAGAGAATTGGAGCTGGCTGAGAGAGACCAGAGAGGAGATGGTCAGCGCCAGACAGGACAGGTTACGGGTTGTATTTATCTTTGTATATTTACTTTAGGGTGTGGTGCGTGTGTATTGTTCTAGAGCAGTGGTTCTTAACATGGGGGTAATATGGGTAAGATGTTGCTCGGCGTTTTAATTTTTCTTTTTCTTATAAGACAGTATAAAAGATTATCATGAGCAGGATCTGACTCCTATTTGGATAAAGATTGGCAAAGAATACCACATCATATCATAGCGAACACGCAAGATCCTGATGCCTTGGAAACTATAAAAAGCTGGGAAGTGGGCTTTTCTGCCTTGCTTAAAATAAGACCAAAAACAGGATGCTTATTGGTTGACGTGTGATGCGTATTGCCTCTGAGCCACGTATTTAAAATCACACCAGTAATCTAACCTACTGTATGTTCTACGAGAAACAATTTAATGTAGTTGAAAACCATAGTACTGACATGTTTCTATAATCTGTATAATCACTTCAAAAACACATCAACAGTACCAATATGCTTTCCACTTTTTCCAGTTTAAGTACGATGGGGTAGTAAGTCTATCTTGGTGTAACAGCAGCAGAAAGGTTAAGAACCACGGTTCTAGAATGAGCAGGAGTAGAAGAGCAATCGAGATGGAGATGGATATAGCTTATTATTTCACAGATACACTTTGAAAATACCTGAACTATTTTGTGACATACTAGTTTGCGATATACAGTACTTTAATAACACTACCTCTTGTCAGAGCAACTTAAGACTGTCGTCATAGCAACTAATGTATTTTGTAAATATACTTGTAAGAAAATTAAAAATAAAAACAAGTTGCATATCAAAATTATTCGACTTTTTATGGTAAGGATGATAATTTTTAGACCATGTGGAACTGGGTAAATAGTCGTACGGATATATAAGCCCACATTTCAAGTTCGTAATATTTCGAGCCAGTGCAGTGGGGTGTGCTGTCAACTCTTCGACTGTATAAACCTTTACTTCAGCTTGTAAATAATCAGAATTCACTGATAAGGTTAGAAAAACTAGGCCTTCCATCACTTATGCGTATTAATGGATAGCTGCAGTAATTTTCTACTTAATTGGTTAACTAGAGTAATTTGTAGTTACGACAGCCTGGTTCGTATTCTCTTTCGTTAAGAAGCTCCCTAATACCATTTCCCTAACTATTTAGTTTTGGATGTGGCTGATTAATATCTTTTTGTACGCCATTTATATAGAGTATAGCCACATTGGGTTTATGTAACACGTAACAGGACAGTAAGGCGTAATAAGCAAAATTAATCACTTAGGAAAAGACGTTAGGGAGCTTCCTTAACTAACGAGAATAGCAGCTCTTGAGTCCCAGGTCCTGTTTACTGCCATGTTAAGTGACTAGCCCGAAGAGCATCATGTTGGTTGTACTATTCCGCACATTGCTAATTTCACATAGTACTACGTGTTTCTTGCTACTGCCAGGCTATTATTGCTATTGCCAGGCTGTTTCTTGCTACTGGCAGACTATTTCATACAGCATAGGGGAGTTACTTGTGATTTTCCTGTAGATTAGTCCTCCAGGTCCTCATTTATCTCTTCGTTACTTTTATCTCAGTTATTTTGATTTCTAAGTTACTTTTGTCTCATAGTTACTCGGTTTAATGTTTTGTATAACAGTTGTACTTAATCTGCCTCTATAGCCAGATGCCTTAATTCCATAAAGGGTGGCCACAAGCAAATCGCCTCCATGTAGCCCTGTCTCCTGCCATTTCGCGGCCCTCCTCCTAACGTACACTTCCCTCTCTCGGATACCAGTTCATACCAGCACTGTTTATAGGCTATAGCCTTCCTTGTTTTATACAAGTATTGTCTAGTTATCTGGATTCTTTATCAGTTTCATATACTTTTATCATAGCTCTTATTCAAAGCTGTTCAGATAGAAGTGTATACAGAAAGTCCTCATAATTTGGGTCTATAGTGGAGCAAAAATACGAAAAGTTCCATTTCTACCCATGGAATAGATTTGCCAGCTCTGTGTTAGCAGGCATTGGGAGAAATACACTGAGGTGGTTTGGCCATGTGGAGAGGATGGAGAGTGACAGACTAACTAGGAGAGAGTATGTGAGTGAGGTGGTTGAGTGGGGAGGGGGAGACAGAGGGAGGGATGGAGTAGAGAGGTACATGAGAGAGAGTGGTAAAATGGGGGAGGGCAGCAAAATGGCAAGGGACAGGGCGACATGAAGGTGATTTGTCTGTGGCCAAGGAAAGGATGAGATGGAGGGATGGAGTAAATAGGCATTTGAGAGAGGGAGGTGTAAGTTCGGGGGAGGGCAGCGAAATGGCAGGGGACAGGGCTACATGGAGGTGATATGTTTGTGGCCACCTCTTGCAGGTTTGAGGCATCTGGCTATAGATAGATAGACAGATAGATAGAAACAGATTTGCCAGCTTCCCTCACTTTAGTGAGTTATACATAATGACCGTACAGGGTATACAGAAAGTCCTCAAAACTGAGGTCTCTAGCGGAGCAAAAATACCATTAAAAGTTTCCTTGCTACTTATGGAACATTGCCAGCTTTGTGATAGAAAGCATTAGGAAATACACTGAGGTGGCTTGGCCATGTGTGGAGGATGGAGCGTAAGAGACTAACTAGGTAAGTGTATATGGGTGAGGTGGACAGGAGGAGAACGAGGATGAGATGGAGAGACTCATGAAGAGGGCTGCCTGTGTTATCAAAGCCACTGTAGGTAGTATACAAGTGGTACCCTTTTGTTCAAGCCATTTTCAGAGTAGTTAATGATTCTTTCTTTGACTTATGCCTTAATGGAGATCCAAATACTGATTCCTTTTGCACTGGTACCAAAACCATTCTAAGTTCAAAACTTATTTCATAGTCATCCTTGCCAAAATCCATCAGGGTTTTCCTATTAGGTGGACAAAGTCCCGTTGTCGAAGCTTATTACCAGCTCTGAATGTGGCCCAGATACATGATACTCTACTTCCTCGTGGCTGTCAGTCTTGAATATTCTAATTAGCTTTGGAGATATAGTAACAACTCTCCCTTTGCGACTTAATATTTGCAATACACTTCAGTCTTCCCTTCCTTATTACTGACACCAAATAACTAAAATACAGTACCAGTTCTGGCCGCAACCTTAGCGTGGGCGTGGTGGCAGAGTGAGTAGAGAGGTGGCCTGCCACCAAAAGGACCCGGGTTCAATTCCTAGGAGGATAGAGGAATATTTAAAAACGTGGCAGTGTCCGTAGAGACCTGTCACTTGGACCCGGTTGACATAGATGGTAATTGAGGTAGTCTGGCAGTCATTTAGTGGCTTGTCTGGTGGGGGGCCGTGGTGGGGGTGTGGGCAGTCACGTAGTTGACCTGCCGGGAGGGGAATGTAAAAGTCTACACACACACACACATCCATACAGACACACACACCCACACACATAAATCACCTACAGACGGACACAGAGAACATGCGCATAAGGGTAGGGCGTGGAAGGTAGGGGGGTTTTATTTCAAAGTTCAAAAAAAGGTATTGGTTTTTTGAACTTCGAAATAAAACCCCCGTACCTTCCATGCCCTACCCTTACACATATGTGCTATGTTTGTCTTACAGTATGTATGTGCGTGTCTAAGTGTTTGTATTTGTGTGCGTGTGTATAGCAGGTCACTACGGACCAACCACAAGCGTTATTAAACATTCCTCTATCCTCCGGGAATCGAACCCGGGTCACTTCAATTACGAGGCCAAGCCTATACAGACTCGGCCATCACAGTCACACCTGAATGTCGTCTGGAACTCCTACTGTATTTTCCTTATTTGTTATCTGAAAAAATGTAATATTAAAGTGTCACATGCAGAATAAGTTGCTAAGGAAGAGTTGTTACGATCTAGAATCTCTTAGAATACGTAAGACTGTAATTTAATGCTAGTCACGAAGAAGTAAAGAGCATCGTATATCTACTTACATACAGTACAGGGAGCAAATAAAATTAACACTTTGTATTTTTCCCTTTTTTATTCTGGGTAATTTACAATACTTTCCTTACCTTCCCTGTGGTATTTTTATTCACCATATCTGTCAGGCTTCCATGACACTCGGCTGGACAAAACCGCCTGTTGTCAGCTGTAAAGAAATGCTAGAGTTATTCCAGTCATGCAGGGGTTAATGCTGACAGTGTATTAACTCTCTAAGGCTCCCATGACTCGCTCTCAGCTAATATCGTCTGATATAAATGAAATGCCACTTGAATTGTTCCGAGCATCATGGGGTTAATAAATGCCTAAGTTAACCCTGTAATGCTCTGGAGTACTCTATGTCCAGCTGAAGGGGGAACTATGCTGTTCAGCTGAGAGATATTCATAGGAGCCTGGGAGAGGTAATACGATACTTTATTCACTTTAACTTGGATAAAAATGCACTTGTCATCTCCCCATCTCGATTTCTGACCTGTAGCAATACATTAACACTAGAATACGATGTTAGTCACGAAGAAATGCTATGAATGGATGCAGGGCCGTAGTATTGTCTCACTCTGCCACTGAACTACGGGAAAGAAGCTGCGATAGGACAAAAAAAAAAACGCCCAATCAATCTATACTTGCGACTCAGCATTCAAGATGGAGAGAGGGCCATTCTAGGCCAAGTTAGAGTGAAAAAAAGCAGTGTCGTCCGCTTGACCTCCTCCCGTTGCAACACTGCAGCGGTGGCGCCATCTAATGCGTGGAATGCGATAATTCCAGGCCCATTCAGTACCAGGACACATATCTGTTTTTCGTAATGGAGGGATTAAATATAAATCTCACTGAGCCTTTCCATAAGACAAGGGAACCCAAAGCTGAATAACATCGTCTGGAGGTATCAAAAATGAATTATAAAATGTCTACATGATATAAAAACATCTGTCCACCTCTGGGACTCGATCCGTGGCGTCTAAAACAAACCCATTCCATCTGCTGACGTATTTTTTTACTTTCGCTCTTTGCTAGGCTTCAGACGATTTCCTGCACCTTGAAAAAAAAAAAAAAAAAAAAAAAAAACTCTCAGGATGATGGGAGAAACAAACTTCATTTACCCCAAGTCTGAGAACGACTTATTTACTTTGATCTAGCTGATATCACATCCCACCCAATCCCACTCCAGCCCCCTGCACCCCCCCAACCACTTCCTACCCCACTGCCACCCACCCAACCCTGCTCCTACTCCACTGCTCCACGCCCAACCCTACTTTTACCCTTCTGGTACCCCTCCAACCTTGCTCCTACCCCACTGTACCCCTCACCCATCCCCGATCCTGCCCCACTGCGCCCCATGCAACATCGCTCCTACCAGACTCCACCCCACTCAGCACCTGGTCCTACCCTACTGCGCCCCACACAACCCAGCATCTACCCTACTACACCCAACCCAACCTCGCTTCTTCCCAACTGGACCTCATTCAACCCCGCTCTTACCCCACTACACCCCATCCGACCCCGCTCGTACCCCACTGCATCCCACCTAACCCCGATCCTACCCCACTGCACCCCACCCAACGCGGCTCCTACCCTATTGCACCCACCCAACCTCGATCTTACCCCAGTGCACCCCACCAAACACCACCATTACCCTACTGCAACCCACCCAACCCCGATCCTACCCCACTGCAACCCACCCAACCCCGATCCTACCCCACTGCAACCCACTCAACCCCATTCCTACTCCACTGCATCCCACCCAACCCGGTCCTACTCCACTGTACCCCACCCAACCCTATCCTGCCCCACTGTACCCCACTGCACCCCACACAACCCCACTCCTACCCCATTACACCCCACCCAATCCCACTCATTTCTACCTTCTTCCAGTCTGAAAAGTCTACAGGAGGAAATTGTCTGAAGGTAGAAACAAGAATAGAGAAAAAATAGTGGTAGATATTAAATTAGGGTTGGGTACAGTAGGGCTTGTTAGGGAAGAGTAGGGTAGGGTAGGGTAAGATAGGGTAGGGTAGGGTAAGGTTGGGTAGGGTAGGGTACGGTAGGGTTCAGTAGAGTAGGGTAGGGTAGGGTACGGTAGGGTTGAGTAGAGTAGGGTAGGGTAGGGTAGGGTAGGGTAGAGTAGAGTAGAGTAGGGTAGAGAAGAGTAGAGAAAAGTAGAGTAGAGTAGAGTAGGGAAGGGTAGGGTAGGGTACGGTAAGGTGGGGTAGGGTAGGGTACAGTAGAGTAGAGTAGCGTAGAGTGGAGTAGAGTAGAGTAGAGTAGAGCAGTGTAGAGTAGAGTAAAGTAGAGTAGAATAGGATAGGGTAGGGTAGGGTAGGGTAGGGTAGGGTAGAGTAGGAGAGTAGAGTAGAGTAGAGTAGAGTAGGGTAGGGTAGGGTAGGGTAGGGTAGGGTAGGGTATGGTTGGGTTGGGTAGGGTAGGGTAGGGAAGAATAGAGTAAGGTAGGATAGGGTAGGGTAGAGTAGGATAAGGTGGAGTAGGGTAGGAAAGGGTATTTTAGGATAAGGCAGGATAGGGTGGGTAGGATAGGGTAGAAATTAGTAGTGTAGGTAAGCCAGGGTAAAGTAGTAAGGCAAGGCAGATTAGGCCTGGCAGAGTAGAATAAGGCAGGGAAGATTAGATAGAGTAGAGTATGGTAAGAAGACAAGGTAGGTTAGGTCTGATATGGTGGACTTAGATAGGGTAGGTTAGGTAGGGTAAGGTAGGACCAAGTTAAATTAGGTAGGGCAGGGTCGGATACGGTAGTCAGTAAAGGTAGATTAGTTTTGGTATTGTAGGTTAATTTAGGGTAGTTTAGTTTATTTTTCACACTGAAGGGGTTGGATATAATTTCCACTGATCCCTTACATAAGACAAGGCTACCCATTGCTGAATAAAATCGTCTGGATGTAACAAAAATGAAATAAAAAACGACTGCATGATATAAAAAAAGCATTTGGTCATCTCGATGACTCGATCTGTTGCGCCTAGAACAGAACACTCAATCTGCTGACGCCATTTTTTTGTTTTTGTACTCAGTCTCTGATAGGCTTCAGACGATTTTCTACAACTTAAAAAATGTTAGCCCATACATGCGTTACGGAGTGCCTGGGGACGCAGTGTTAGGTAGCTTTTAAACTTGAGGTAGGTTAGGTTAGATTAGGTTAGGTTTGGGCAGGGTAGGGTTGTCAGACAAGGTAGGTTGGGTTTGGTGGGGCAGTGAAGGGTAGATTAGGGAAGGATATATTCATACAAGGTTGGTCAGGTAGGGTACGGTAAGATAGGGTAAGATAAGGAGTCAGTAAAAGTAGATTAGTATAGGCGCAGTAGTTTAACCTAAGTTTGGGTAGGGTAGTTTATGTTTCGAACTGGAAAGGTTATATATAAATTTCACAGAGTCCTTCCATACGACAAGGTACCCAAAGCTGAACAAAATCGTCTGAAGGTAGCAATAATAAAATATATATACGTTTGCATGATCATATGGCCACCTCCTGGACTCGAACAGGGCTCGTAGGACACAGCACTCTCAATCTGTTTACAGCATTTTTTACTGTTACTTTCTGCTATGCTTCACACTACTTTCTGCAACTTAAGAAACGCGATCAGGATGATGGGACAGACACATTAACCACCTCCAACAGACGGGGGCAGGTGTTATGGAGCCTAATTAACCTTATAACATGACCTGTATTTATTATTTTATCATCTGGGGATATAAATTATGTTGACGTGAAATCTACCCTAGGCTCAGGAGAGAGAGAGAGAGAGAGATAAGACGTCCCCAGAATGAAGGGTCTGATGGAATGATGTGAAATGCTGTGTCTTGTAATCACTCACCCGCATTGCCAAAAATTCACCTGTCGAGCGTTCTCCCTCAGTCCGCCACTCTCCTTGCCTTTCAGCTCCATTCTTCTAACGCAGTGTATCCAAGCATGGTCTTAACTTTGGCTTGGCTCTGTGTGGTTTTGCCTTTAGTACAACTTTCGTAGGTAGACAGCCTTTGGTCCTTTCTCTCTGAAACAAATAGTAACCGTATATTGGATTATCAGTACTTACTGTTGGGAATGAGAAGAACAGGAAGAAATAGAAAATTGGAAAAGAGGGGAAGAAAATGAATATATAGATAGATAGATAGATAGATAAATATATACTGTAGATATAGATAGATAGATATAGATATAGATATAGATGTATATAGATTGCCTTAAATGTTTCATCTCATGTTATTCCATATTCTCAAAACTAAGAGGCCAAAGGAGTATGAAAGACCCCAGGTTTTGACGGTCACTTATGGACGTCTTGTGTCCATCTTATATACAAGCCAGGATGCCACACTGTGAGTTCATAATTAAAATATCATACACGTACAGTTTATAAATAACGTTAAAACAGGTGGATTAATATATGGGGTGACTTTAGGTTTTCCTGAAAATTCATTACTTCCTCAGGACCATGACACCTTTTTACTCGTATTGTTAGTCTTGGCACAGTCTGATGATTATAACTGGCCTAGGAGTGAAGTCAGTAGGTAAATGGGTTGTAAGCAGCCTCCACTAATGGCACTGTGAAGTTGCCTATCTATATATGTACCTATCTATCTATCCATCTATCCATCCATCCCTCTATTCATCTATCTGTCTATCTATCTATCTGTCTTTCTGTCTATCAATTTAATTTATATCTCATCTAACAGACGAATGATAGTGACATTAAGAAAAATATAACTGAGCTTTTAATGGAGAGAAGTGATGGCTGGCTGGTTTACTGTCTGGCTTTCTAACTTGCTTTCTTCCTGGCTTTTTTCTGGCTTCCTACCTGGCTTTTCCCATGGCTTTCTTCCTTTCTTTCTGGCCTTCTTCCTGCCTGGCTTTCTTCCTGTTTTCTTCCTGGCTATTTTTTGGGGGGTGGGGGGCTTTCTTCCTGGCTGCTTTTCTTTGTGGTTTTATTCTTGGCTTTCTTCCTGGTTGGCTTTCCTCCTGTCTCTCATCCTGGCTGTCTTTCTACCTGACATGCTGTGAACTTCCTGCAGTTTCGTACGTCAATCTGTGGACAATTATCATCACCATCATATCGTGTTTATTTCTATTATTATTATTATTATTATTATTATTATTATTATTATTATTGTCATCTTTCCATTCTCAGTGTTGAGGTGTAACAATACTGTAGATTAACGCTGGAATACGATGCTAGTCACGAAGAAGTGCTATATAATTGCAACGGCTGCAGTCTTCTTCTAACACCAAGCTACATGACAAACTATAATTATGATGCTAGTCACGAACAAGTGCAATGGAAGAGTAATTTTTGCTATCACTCTAACTCTGATGTGAAGGTAATGTTCTCAGCAGAAGCAGCCGGAATAGCAAATCGATAAAAGATCTCTCTACTAGCCTCCTTAATGTACTATGGACGTCATGTATTTTATTATCTAGGTATACCCAGACATCTTAATTAGGTAGGGGTAACCACAAACAAATTCCTTCCATGTCACCTTAACCTTCAGCAAAAGTGTCCTCCCTCATTCACATACCTCTCCACCTCTTCCTCGGTCTCCCTCTCCCTCTCTCACGCTCCACCTCACTCACATACTCTCCTAGTCAATCTCTCACTCTCCATTATCTCCACTTGGCTACATCATCTCGGGGAATTTCTCCCAACACTTTTCAACACACCCACATCAACACAAAAACGCCTTTTCACTTCCTCATTTGTATATCTTTCCAAGTAACTTCACATCCATATCAACACCACAAAGTTCCTTCACTTCCACATTTGTTTATCTATCTTTCAGCGTAAAGCCACATCCACATCAGCACCACAGCTCTCCTTCACTTCATATGTCAGTTTACATCTCCACGTAACTCCACGTCCACGTCAACACCACAAGTCTCTTTTACTTCGTCATTTGCCAGTCTTTCTGCATCACCTCCTCAACACTCCTTCACTTCCTCATTTGTCCGTCTGTCTCTCCACTTAACTCTACATCCATAACACCACAATGCCCCTTCTCTTCCTCATTTATCCATCTGCCTTTCCACGTAATTCCACATCAACATTATCACAACAACGCTCTCCTACTCGTACATCATTTGCCAGTCTGTCACTCCACGAAACTCCATATCCACCTCAACAAGTCAGTGCTACTTTACTTCCTCATTTGTCTGTCTATCCACGTAACTCCATATTTACAAACACCGCAACGCTCCTTTACTTCCTCATTTGTCTCTCTCCACGTAACTCCACATTCATATAAACACCACAACCTTCTTTTACGTCCTTATATATATATATCTCTCTCTCTCCACGTAACTCCAGATCCGCATCAACACCACAACGCTCTTTTACTTCATTTCTCTCTCTCCACGTAACTCCACATCCACATAAACACCACAACTCTCATTTACTTCATTTGTCTGTCTGTCGAACCACCTAACTTCACATCTTCATCAAGACCACAACGCTCCTTTACTTCTTCATTTATCACTCTCGCTCCAAGTAACTCCACCTCCATATAAACACCACAACCCTCCTTTGCTTCATTTGTCAGGTTCTTTCCACGCTTGCCTTTGTTTATCTCGGGAAGATGGGGAAGCTGTTTAAACACTTGACACTAATACATACACACAGCTGCAGCCTCCTCCCACTCTCACAGGTAGAGGGTGACTGACGGGATTCGAAGCTTCTATGCTTCACCCAGCTACAGTTCGGGATAGATTTTTTTTTTATGATGCTGAGCAATATCTTTTATCATTCCAACTTTACTTTTTTCCCTTAACTTGGCCTGAAATTGACTTCTCTCCCCCCTAAATGCCGTACTGTAACAATGGACTAGAATATGATGCTGCAAACAAATGCTATCGAATGGATATAGAGCATTTTTTTTTTCTATATACGTATCTACCTATCTATGTCATTGAGCTACGGGAATGGCGTTACAAAAAGACGAAAATATAGACCAAGTTAAGGTGTCATGATTAAGATTATTCTGACATCTTCACCAGGCTTTACCTCCTGGATATTAAGTTTGCAGATTTAGCTAGATCTCAAGTTACTCATTTCCATTTCTTCATTATTAAATTCTAATTCATTTACTCCAATGTCATATTTCAGTCATTCTTGCTGCTTCCACCCCCTACCCCCAGTAGTGAAAGGCTTAATGAAGGTTGTATAAAACACACACTTGGGCTTCGAAAATATCTATAAAGAAAAATCTCAAGTTGAAAAAATGGGATAAAAATCTGTCTTAAGGTGAAAGTCTGGAAATCGAATAAATGCCCGTCCACACTAGCGGACAGTGACTGGCGGGCACAAGCGAGAAGTCCGTCATCGGACAACTGACGATTTGTGGCAAGTTTGACAGGCACACCAGTGGACAGTCCGTGCCCGTTGCTGCGTGAAAGTACCGTTTTATTATTTTTTTCTCTGGCTTCGTTTCTTTTTCACAAGTCCAGCAATTAATGTGCTATACGGTGCTATTTATCTCGTAAGAACTGTGTTGGCCATTGTCATACCGCACTGAAGTACTGACTACTACTTAGTCACCGACCACATTCTCACAGTCTGGACATCACAGTCGTGCCCAGCAGACCCTACCCTGTGCGGACCAGTCCGCCAGTCTGCTCGCTTGTGTTGACAGGGTTTTAAATTAAAAAGAAATGAGGTAAGAACATAATTTTGAGATCAATATATCTTCTATACAGAGTATAGTGTTCGACGTGTGTATAGGCCTAAGCCACGGATTACCAACCACAATTTTATTTATAGATTTACCACAAATTTCGAACCTGTTTTTTTTTTTTTTTTTCAATCTTCAGTTCATTGCTATATTTTCCAATACCAATATTGCTACAGCCAGGCTATTAGAGTTAGAAATAATCTCCCGTACAGGGAGGGTTCATGAAGAAATATTTAATATGTTCTATTCAAAACTCCTCTACAAAGCTTACTGAAATATCCGAGACAAGTAAAAATAAACTAGAATTAAAAAAAAAAAAAAAACACGTCACTGGAGTGAAGCGCTTACTAAAACCACCGACTTTCATTTCACAGAAAATAATGGGAGAAATAAGGTTATATTTACTATATTCATGCTACTCTAATTTGGTCTAAAACTGCCGTCTCTGTATCTTCAGGGCTGATTTGTAACAAGAGATTAACATTAAAATATGATTCCAGTCACGAAGAACCGCTATGGAAGGAATAATGAACTAGCACCAAGCCATAATATGGCTATATGGCACTAAGGTAGAAGGGATCGGAGTAGATAATTATATTAAATGTTTGATATGAAGTGCAGTAAGAAAAGTGATAATACTGTAAATAGAAACAGTGGAAGAGTTACCTGGGAAATCAGTGAGTATAGCCACAGTGTTGTCTCCTTCTGCCACTGAGCTACGTGAAATAAGCTGCAAAAGGACGAAATTCTGGGCCAGTTAGATTAATAGTTTAAGCTGACTTTTTACTGAACATTTGTGCCATACGTAATTCTCATGCCTATCTATACTATAGAAGGCAAGGAAACAAGGTAACTATCTATTTGTAGACAAAATCTGGTTAACACACAATATTCAGACACAGCTGCAATATCATTATCATCATCATGATCATCATCAGCAGCAGCATAGTAATCATCATCATCGTAGTCATTATCATCATCATCATAATCGTCACCATCACCGTCATCACCATCACCATCGTTACCACCACCATTAGTACTGCTCTGTATCTCTCCTAAAACATTTCACTGCAAAGATTTTTAAATTTCTATCTTACTGCATTCAGATGATTGTATTCAGTTTGTTAAGAAATTTCCGAAATTAAGGCGTCACGCAAAACCTTCCTTAACCTCTTCAGTACGAGAGTTTACCTAAGATGAACAAATCGCCTCTCCATCTTGGAATCTAAAATATAAAAAAAGAGATTAATTGTCGAAGATGTGATAATCACGAAAAAATGCTATGGAAGGGATGCTGGACGGGAGCATTGCTGTATCTACCACTGTGCTACGGGAAATAGGTCACTAAAAGATGACACTATCAGCTCGGTTAAGGTGAAAAAAATTATAGTAACAGTATACTATAAAAACCCAAAGTCGGAATTGAGAGTTTTTAAAGTTTCATGCTTCTTTCTGCCTTCTCTTGTTGCCTTCAGCTGTCCTTTCCTTCTGGTTTGCCTTTCACAGCCGTTACTGCTGCTTTTTGTTCCTTCCACCATGTCTCGTCCAATGTGTTTTCTTGCCTGCCGCTGTATCACCCTCCCCTTTCTCTCTCTCAACATTACCACCGCTTCCTCGTTAACACCTTACCACAAGCATTCCCTTCCACTCACATTAATCTAGACCAGCATCGGGCATTTTTCTCGTCGAGTGTTTGTTGCGTCTCCCTGCTCCAGTTTTTCTTACCTCTCTCTCTCTCTCTCTCTCTCTCTCTCTCTCATATTTCACAAGTATGGTCGAGGTATAGAGAGCGGTGTGTATGAGCGGCGTGTTATGGGCAGTAATAACGAAAGTGTGTGGGTCTGATTTAGTTGGCTCAGTTTGTTATTGGGTAGTGTTATGGATGGTTTCGATTTACATTCAGTCATGGTCTCGCGTTTGTAGTCAGCGATATACGCACTCATACATACACATGTGTAGGTATTTAGTACACTTTCCTGATAAGCATTATTTATACGAGGCGAGGTCTGCTGATTACATGCTAAGTAAATCATCAGTACATAATTAACTTTATTTTTTCATTAATTTATATTACCCACTCGATTTCCTCCATACTATTAACCTTTTAAAACATATTCATAGGCTTATACTCATATCGAACAAATCCATGCACCTAAAAACAAACATATATATATATATATATATATATATATATATATATATATATGTGTGTGTAGTCAGCGATATACACAGAGATATATATATATATATATATATATATATATATATAGATAGATAGATAGATAGATAGATAGATAGATAGATAGATATGTCACTATCAGTTTATCTATCTATCTACTTACCTCTCTACCTATGTGTCTATATATTTACCAGTTGCAAGACGCCTTAATCCCGGCCTCAAACGAATCGCTTCCATGCCATTCTGTTGAAGAAAGAAGAAAGAAAGCTGTACTTTACACAGGAAAAATCATCCAATATATTACCACTATGCCGGGGCCGACAGCTGCCCTTTCTCCAACTCATACCCTATCACCTATAAATTTCTAACCAGTCTCTCCACAGTAGCCTCATTCTCCCCCTTCCTCTCCTCTTTCCACGTCACTCACATAAACCCCTACGCAATCTTTCATTTTCCATTCTCTTCCCATGGTCAAATTATTACTACTGAATTTGAGAGTCGCTTCGTCTGGATATTTTTAATCAACCTGTGAGTGGCTTCTCCTTACATATGGGTTCAAAGTAAGTTATAGTCGGTCTAGTTTCTCCTGACGAAGCTCCCCATCCCCTTCCAGCACAGTTTATGACCACATGTAGTCAGATTTGAGGAACGAATTGACTAGTATCCAGAAAGACTCATCCCTTCTTCATAACTGAGGCTTACTGAATTCCATGCAACCCCTGCTTTGTAGTTAGGTTGTGAGTGCAGCACAGGTCTGCCAGATGAAAACAGGTCGACTATACTGTCACTCAGATCTTACACAGCGTGGGGAATGTAAATAATCATTACTGCTACCGCTAGTTAATTTTGGGTCAGCTGTTTAAACCCTTCAGCATCATATTTTTATATTTCCAGTCTTCAAACTATTTTCTAACAACTTACGAATGAATTTCCAAACTGTTTTTTATAGCTTTGTGTGTGTGTGTGTGTGTGTGTGTGTGTGTGTGTGAATTATGGTCCCTGTGGTTTATGTTTGGTTCCCCTCTTCCCAACAACCGGCAGCTCCACTAGTTATCAATCACTGAACACCAACACAGATCACTGGGTCAGATACGGCTGTCTGTATTGGCCTCGACCTCGGCGTGTCAATATTAATCCCTTCGCGTTCATGCCCGTTGTTACTGTGGGAAGGAAATTTAAACGTGCATAGTTACTCGTATACTACCAGGTTAACAGTTATTTTCGTGGTCGAACATTGTGCGGAAAAACGGAAAATTTGTCGCAAATATGAAGAACACCTTTCATATGGCATAGGTATGGCTTATGATGAAAATGATTAAAATTTCTTGCTCCTAAAGGCCAAAATTTCCTATGTCTGTGTCAGCTGAGGAAGAAAATGTGAATAAAATAATCTGGAGACAGCATCGATTAAAAATTACGTCATCAGACTGAAGGAGTAAATTTCATGTAGACAGCACCACTTCCACTGGTTCTTGTTCATGAGAGGATGGCCAGATTGACTTTATAACTCAGTCTCCCCTCACTGATCTCTTTACGAGTACATTACTTGTGTTCCCGGACCCTCTTTCATTTGCTTAAACGCTTCCTCTTTTAACCAGTTTCTTTTTCCTCATTGTTCAATCTTTGCTGTTTCCCCTAGCTTCTCCTCTTGATTACCCATTAGCTCACGATTACCTCTCTTCCCTACCGTAGTAATCCCCATGCTAATATTAGTGCACCTGATGTATGTGTACATATGTTATGTTCCTCTACGATTTATGTGGATTATCTTTCTCACCTCTTTTGCGTGTTATCACATACATTCTTTTTCGTGCACTGCCGAAGTCATATGAGATTTTCCTTACACAACTAGATAAACAGGTCTCTTGAAGTTATTTTGACCCAAGCTCGTCAAAACGTGAACCCGGTAAACTGAAGGATAAAGTTGTCCTTTTCACCCATCCACCCTTCTCTCGGGATATAGGGAGGAGGGCAAGGAACGTTTGTGTTACCATGAAACAGAGCTGCTGTTATACTTGAGTTCGGGTTCATGCCAGGTAGGGGGACCACTGATGCCATATTCATTGTTCGACAGCTTCAGGAAAAATATATTGGTAGGAGAAGGGATCTTTATTTTGTTTTTGTTGATTTGGAAAAGGCCTTTGACAGAGTCCCTAGAGAGGTGGTGAAGTCGGCAATGAGAAAGCTTGGCTTGGAGGAGTGGCTGGTTAGGGTGGTTATGACTATGTATGTGGGTGCTCACACCCAGGTGAGAGTGAATGGAGATTTGAGTGATGAGTTTTCCATGAATGTTGGTGTGCATCAGGGGTCAGTCTTGAGTCCCATGTTGTTTATCATGGTACTTGAAGCCCTTTCACGTGACTTTAGAAACGGACTCCCGTGGGAGTTGTTGTATGCTGATGACTTGGTGTTGATTGCAGAGAATGAAAGGGAGGCGGAGGAAAGGTTTAGGAAGTGGAGAGATGGTATGGGGCAAAAGGGTTTAAGGGTAAATGCAGATAAAACAAAAATGATGATATCTAGGGTTGATGGCGGTACTGTCAAAGACGAGGGAGAGTGGCCATGTGCAGTTTGCCACAAGGGCGTGGGAAGTAATTCCATCTTTTGCGGTGTGTGTGATAAATGGGTGCATAAGAGATGTAGTGGTATCAGAGGTAGACTGCGAGATAATGCTGATTTTATGTGTGCGGCGTGCCGAGGTGAGCAGGTGGAGATTGTCAAACGTGAAAGGATTGAACTTGCTGGTGAATCTCTTGAGTGTGTGGAAGAGTTTTGTTATTTGGGAGACATGTTGTGTGCTGGAGGTGGGGCTGGAGCAGCTCTGTGGCTGGGGTGAGAAGTGGTTGGAAGAAGTTCAGGGAGCTCTTGCCTCTCCTGACATTGAGAGGGCTCTCCCTACGTGCTAAGGGGTCTTTGTATGCAGCATGTGTTAGGAGTGTAATGCTGTATGTGGCATGTGTTAGGAGTGTAATGCTGTATGTGGCATGTGTTAGGAGTGTAATGCTGTATGTGGCATGTGTTAGGAGTGTAATGCTGTATGTGGCATGTGTTAGGAGTGTAATGCTGTATGTGGCATGTGTTAGGAGTGTAATGCTGTATGTGGCATGTGTTAGGAGTGTAATGCTGTATGTGGCATGTGTTAGGAGTGTAATGCTGTATGTGGCATGTGTTAGGAGTGTAATGCTGTATGTGGCATGTGTTAGGAGTGTAATGCTGTATGTGGCATGTGTTAGGAGTGTAATGCTGTATGTGGCATGTGTTAGGAGTGTAATGCTGTGTGTGGCATGTGTTAGGAGTGTAATGCTGTGTGTGGCATGTGTTAGGAGTGTAATGCTGTGTGTGGCATGTGTTAGGAGTGTAATGCTGTATGTGGCATGTGTTAGGAGTGTAATGCTGTATGTGGCATGTGTTAGGAGTGTAATGCTGTATGTGGCATGTGTTAGGAGTGTAATGCTGTATGTGGCATGTGTTAGGAGTGTAATGCTGTATGTGGCATGTGTTAGGAGTGTAATGCTGTATGTGGCATGTGTTAGGAGTGTAATGCTGTATGTGGCATGTGTTAGGAGTGTAATGCTGTATGTGGCATGTGTTAGGAGTGTAATGCTGTATGTGGCATGTGTTAGGAGTGTAATGCTGTATGTGGCATGTGTTAGGAGTGTAATGCTGTATGTGGCATGTGTTAGGAGTGTAATGCTGTATGTGGCATGTGTTAGGAGTGTAATGCTGTATGTGGCATGTGTTAGGAGTGTAATGCTGTATGTGGCATGTGTTAGGAGTGTAATGCTGTATGTGGCATGTGTTAGGAGTGTAATGCTGTATGTGG